>NW_010413325.1:28209-48373 GCF_000710305.1 Buceros rhinoceros silvestris | reverse complement strand
TACCTCACTGGTTTTCTGTTTGTATTTAATACATATTTGTTTGCAGTGTTATTAAAGTTTGTTTCAGTTTTCCAAAAAGCATTCGAGAGGTCTCACGAGTTCTTTTCTCCCTTCCCCTATCTCTGGTGGGATAGGGGAAGGTGTTATCGTTACCGGACCTTGGCTCAACCTCGGCCAAACCGGTGACAATTGCATAGAAACCTCTCAGTTCCCAGCACTAGTGGTTTGGAACCAGGTGCACCGGTCTTTATGCAGTACACGTGTGTGCTGCCTCTTTCTGTCAGTTCTCGTGCACTGCTGAGTCTCTCATTCTCTCCAGACTTGCTAATCTGTTTTAAACTGTATGACTGTGGGATAGAAAACATAAAGATATGTTTCCTATAAATTTCATTAAAATAAAGAGCTATATATCTGGAAGGGGGATTCAACCACTGTTCCCATGAAGGCAAAGGCTGCAGTATGAGGCCACTCCTAATTAGACAGCAGAAAATCAATTCAAGAACGCCCCAAACCCACGAAGGGAGGCCTAATTTGGGGCATGCTTTGTATTAGGTACCGTAAGATTCAGCCCCAAGACATTCACGGGAAATGATCTTCATTATGTCCTCTGGTCACAGAATGAACATGTTTTTGCTTGCAACATTTGTTCTGTTACTATGCTAGGGATGAGTGTTAGATACAGGGATAGTAGGTGCCAGGAACATTCCTTCTGTTTTTGAAGATCAGTAATATATCTGCTTTTCTTCAAAGTTCTACAGTACCTGCTTTTAATCGTGAGCAGCCCGAGCTCAGCTGCTACTGGCTACTACTGTTAGAGGTGCATCATCCTCACTGACAAGCTATACGTGTTGAGATTTTCTAATTAAAACCTGCTATTTTTGTACAGATAACACTTTGTGTATACTGTGTGTGTGTAGATGTGGAAGCAAGGAGAGGTGCGATCTAATGAGACCAACGTGGGATTGGGAGTCAAGATCTTCTCTGAGCTCTTGACCTTGCTTTTCATACTGCTTCGGTCCGTGGCTCAGGGAAAATCGCTTTCTCTGTCAGTGCTAACATTCTTCATGTGCAAGACAAGGTTAATGCTGTCTCCCCTCCCCAGAGGGCTGCGCAGGAGAATCAACTCACTAATGCTTTACATGATTTTGAGCTAAAAAGTCTCATAGTGTTCTAAGTGTTGTTGAGACTTGCAGCCCTAAGAACTTGTCAGAGAAGGAAACGTCTCCTCAACATCAAGTTTAATGTGCCAGCCTGGGAAACATTGTTTGAAGTTTTTTACTTGGAGCAGCAATTGTTGCAGGGTGCTACCTGCTTCAGGACTGCCTGTGTCAGGGTTTGTCTAGGCTTCTGTCCTCCCTAGACCCTGAGCTTTTAGAATCTTGAGTAATGAAATCTATCTCCTACTTTTTGGATGTGCTGAAAACTCTTCCCAAGCCTTCCTTAGTGTAGTCAGGCTCTGGTCTCCCCAGATGCCCTCTTTATTTGCACAGTAGCTTCTCCTGGCTTCCTGTTCTGTCCCCGTGGAGCTCACAGCGAGGCAGAATGCTTTGTAGCTGAATCCAGAAGCCGTGGTCCGTGTCATCTTCCAGTCTCCCCATCCTTGTCTGGAAGACAGCCAAAAGCTCAGCAGCACAGCATGGAGACAAAGGCCTTTTTAGAAGTCCATTTCCCCCAAGAAAGACATCCATGACCTTTCTTTAGGCAGGTCTCAGCCCAGCTTTTGCTGATGATAGTACTTTGTTACAGCATGCACGCTTGCTGTTTTTTCAGAATCATGGACCTCCTTGACAGTGCATTTAATACAGGGAAGGGGTTAAGACTGTATGCTCTGGGCTCCTGGATCTTAGAGATTTTAAGAACAAGAAAAATGACTTACAGGAAGTTTACATAACATGAAACAAAGCTCAGTAAAATGTTACTCCTGAATAAGAAGGGGGTGCAGTGACATGAGAGTCTCCATCTGAACCCCATGTGAAGATGCAGGAGGCTAAACTAAATTCCACTTTAGGTTTTTTTTTGCTGGGGGGAGGTCAGGTGTGACTTCTATTTTCCAGACTTCTGCACTTGTAGCAGCTACTTATTCAAAATATGAAAGCTGTGATGGAGGTAGAACTTCAGGGAAGAGAGAGGTTAAGAAGGGTCGGGTGCTCAAGGCCATCTTGTCAGTGAGCTCTAGTTAGGAAATTAGTTAGGCTCCTGCACTTCCTTTTCTCCCTAGAGCTCTGCCTGTCAGAAATGTCTTCCCACATGCCACTGCCCTGCCATTTGCCAGAGAATTGCAAGGCGGAGGGGCTTTACCTGTCTGCGTTGAGACTCAGCCAGCCCTCAGACTGCGGTTTAATTTGGAGCCCACTTCCTGTGGCTTTGTGTGTTTTTCAACAGAGAGGAAACTGAGGACAAACACAGTGAAGGGCGCTGCTGGCAGGTCATGCTGAGGTGACTGGTGAGTGCTCAGCTATTCCCCCATCTCCCATCACTGACTTCTAGCTGCCAGACTACATGGTTAGTATTGCCCTGGGAATCTGACGGACCTTGAGGAAAGACAAGGCAAAACTCTCCGCGGTTGCTCCTTTCTGCCAAGAGCTGGGCGGTTTGCAGAGCTCCATAGGGAACCATTCCCCACTCCCTCCTTTGCCAGTACATTGCTCAGTTCTCCAATGTCTCATAACATGCTGATTTTTTTGTTCCCTGGGACAAATCTCCAACATACTTACTCTTCCATCTGCTATAGGAATAAAAATATTTTCTGATCCCTGGTGTTACAGGGGATTTCTTTTTTTGTCATCTGCTGACCTAAAGTCCCTTAGTCAGAGAAGGTACCCTTGAGCCTTTCTGTTGTTCCAAGCACTTAGAGGGTTAGACTGAAGAACTGGCATTATAACATCTTTCCCATATATATATTAAAACATATTTTTTTCCTAGAACTGTATCTCAAACCCATCTCCCACACAAAGAATAATTTAGCAAGGTAAATGGAGAAAGTCAGTCAAAGCAATAAAAGCTTTGGAGCTTTTGGGTGCCCGAAAAGATTAGGTTAGCAAGGTTAGATTGAGGATAGGAGCTTTTGTTTCCTCATCCAGAACAGTATCATTCTGTGGCAGTAATGAGCTTGTCTGCCTTCCTAGAAGCTACTCCCAGCTTCCAAGGGTATAAGATTCAGCTCTAAAAACTGCTTCACTGCCTTAACCACTTAACTCTTCTTTTTATGTGTGGGACTGTCCCTGGAGCCCTGGTGTTGCACTCACCAGGCAAACATTACTCCTCACAAAAATGTCACCCACCTCCATCAGTTCCTTCAGCAGTATTCACTGAGGTGATCACCAATTAGTATGGTATTTTTCTTTTCTTTTCTTTTACCAGGCTCACTTTGCCAGCTGCTCACAATCCAACACCAGCCATATACCTATGCCAGCTGGCTCTGATGCCCACAAGATATCAAGTGCCACTTTGAATGCGCAGAAGGCAGCTGGTTTGCCCAAAGCGATGCCATCCCAGAGTACGCCTTCGCAGCTGGTTCCAAAGCCTCCAGCAAACCACAGGCAGGCAGTGGTCAGAAAGGCTGCAGCCCAAAGGATTTCCAAGTAAGTTTTATCTCTTCCCATCCACAACAGGGAGTTGGCATCAGTTTCCCCAAGAAGAAATATTGAAGAAGCAGATGTCTACATGCAACTGACATAGATCAAAAAAAATCTATGCTGTGTCTAGGCTATGCTGTCCAAAAGACATCTCAGAATAACCTGAGCTGTGTGTACTGACATAGGTGTCCACTACGTCGCAGTTTCATGTTTCACAATGCTGAGGTAGGTAACATCACACAAATATAAGGACAGAGGAACTGCTAGATTGAATCAGAGAAGTGTCTGATCCACGGAGAGATTCGGTGACCTAATTACAGATTGCTAGTGACAATCTAGGTGCCCAGGGCTATTCCACATCACCTCCAGCTACTGCTCCATATGAACACAGGTCTTCTGTAGATCTCATGGTGTAGCTACCAGTCCCATGCAGATGTCTCAACTGGAGAGTACCAAGGATGGTACCAGACGTTTATGTTTAGGCACTTGAGTCTCTCCCTCCATGTTTAATCTCTGATGGGGGCTAGAAACTGGTAGGTCAGAAGAGACTGCAAAAAAAAAAAGAAAACCATAGAAAATACGATATCCTTAACAAGCTAATCTGCCATTGAGCCAAGTTTCTCCCTAAATTTAACACACAATGATTGACTTATGCCTTCAAGCACAAGTGTTTATTTTATTTAACGTGTTTATGTTGTGCCTAATGTAACATGTAACAGTACCTTTCCTCATTATCTGTAGAAATCCTTCTTTTAACTTCTAGTAAGCTTTTAGTTGTACAGTGCTTGCCATTCTAAAGGGAGATGGATTTGGCATGTGTTGTCTTTGAAAACAAACAAAAAATTCACCATGCAGTGTTGCTTACTGATTGTAAGTTTCCTTCCTTTCCATTTGTCGGTGCATCTTCTCTTTTGTGCGTGTGAGAGAATGTGAGCAAGACTTCTGGGTTTTCTTCTTATCCTTTACCTTCCTTGTAGCTTCCTCAGCTCTCTGTTTATCTCCTCTTAAATGACAGAACTGCTTTAGACGAAATCCTTCATATATTCATGTTCATATATTGTTTCATGCCTGAATACTGACGGGCTAAAATTGCTTTCACAACTTCCTCTCTTATAATTACAGCCAGAAGAGTTGTAAAGCTTTCAGAGTGGGTTCCTGTGAGGTTTCCTGATTCCCTGTTCCCTTCCTGTTTAAAGAGAGAAGTTTTACTAAAAGACTACTGATGAACTGCACCTTAGGAGGATGCTAGGGCACCGTCAGTATGCGTGAACGGCAAGGTGGATTTAAGGAACTTGGACAGAGCTGCTTTGGGAAAGCATGTGTATTCACTGCCTGTGTCCCTGCTATCTGAAAGAGATAGATAGCACACCAAGTTAACCCACCAAAACTATTTAAAAAGAAAACAAGATGTTGGTAGATGTTGTCAGCTTCACAAATGCAGATGTGAGTATCAGGTCTGGCAGGTGTATGCTGGTGGCTTTGCTATCTGATTTCTTTAATGTTGGGTGGCTCATGTTAGTACAGGTGACAGGCTGTATCAGTTGGTTTCTCCGCTGGGCAGCAAGGATGTGTATTTGAAGATGCCGGTGTGCTGTGCTCATTTCTTGGCAGAGGAAATGTTTATCCTTGTGAGATGGAATCGCAGCTCCTTGGACAGACTTCACTTTGCTGCATTTTTGTGGTTTCTGCTCTGTGACAGGCAGGAGTGTGAGAAAACCGGAAAAAGTTCAGCACCAAAAATGCACATATGGGGGAAAAAAAGCAAAAGATTCCTTCAGAATTTCAGAAACCTAATCCAAGTATTGAAAGCTGCAAGGAGCCACTCCGGAAATACTTTCCAAGTTGCCTTTCAGTCTCCAGCACAAGGTTCCAAACCCATTCTTGCCATTCATGGGATCTTGCGTTAGGATTTTTTTCACTGACACGGAAAACAGCACTGCTCACCTATACTTCCAGCATACTGCGAGCTGACTGTTTAAAACCTGCTTTGTCTCAATCCCTTTTAGTCCATTCATTGTTGTCAGAAAGAGACAGAAGAGCATCAACAAAGGAGAGTGAATGGAGAGAAGCCTCTGTGTCAAGAATATGGATTACAGAATGAAACGGTGTCTCGCATACTCCAGCCCGTCCTTTACAGTCCGTGTTTATTCTATACACAGTATAAGAATCTAGAAAACCGTATTATCAGAAAGTTTCTCCTGATGTGCAATCGGATTTTTTCATTTGTTTCATCCTGTTGTACGTTGTTCCTCCTTCCTAAACCACCCTAAACACTCTCCCCTGAAAATACTTTCTGTCTTTTGAATATCATTGTACTCCTTGGGGTTTCCTCGTGTTGCTTAGCCTTGTTGAGATTTTGTCAACCTCGGATAGTAGTTCTACCTGCTAAGTCCTTAATTATCTTGAATTTCCTGTATTTCCTTCATTTCATCAGAGTGCTTGCATTGTGGCACTCAGAATTACACTTTTCCAGTGTGGGACTGCTGTATCTTTAGGCAGTGACATGGCAATTATCCCTCTCCACAGCATCTAGTCTAATTTTGGCTTTTTTGACTGCTTCACTTCTCTGTCAGGTTTTTTTGATTTGCTGCCCACTCTCACCCCTTAATACTCATTGGCTGTTTTCCTGATCTTTCTCCTCAAAGATAGTCTTGGTGCTCTGTATTGTTTCCATAGAATCATTTAAACTAAACCGATTCTATTGTTAATGTTCTTGTGTCTCTTTTTTTATATATATTTCAGTAAGCCAGACCTTGTTTCTCTGCCTGCTTTTGCACCACCTGTCTTCTGATTAACAACTTAATAAAGATAATCTTTTAAAAGTTGTTCATAGAATTTCTGAAGAGACTGGACTGTGAAGATAAACTAAAATCAGCTTTGTCTCTTTGACCTATCTCTTCCTCGTATGCATTATCAGTTCTCTCCCCCTGCCAAATGAAGAAAAGAATAAGAAGCAGAAGGCTCAACTACAAACAGAATGAGATGCTAAAGATGAACATAGTACTGACTGATTCAAAATCTAGTAACTTGGACACTTCCCTGGTTAAAGTGTACAGGAAAAAATAATGGAACAGCCAGACAATGCAGTCTTGTCTTTTCAGTTCCTGGCCTCTCTTGTTTTTTCGGTGTCTTAACTTGTAAAAGGTGGTAGGTTGACTTTATAATGGATTGTGTCCAAAGCAGACTCCTTGCTTAAGCTAACAGAATGGAAAACTGGAGCCCATATTAAGGTGTGGAAGAAGACTAACTGGGAGAAATTATTGAATATGTATCTCTGTGCTAAAATGTAGCCCAAGAGAATGGTCTCGTGGGGCTCTACAGTTTTGATTAAACATGCTCATATCACAAGTACAAAAACAATTTTTGAACGGCTAACATAACAAGCTTTTCTTTCTTTCCAAGAGTCAGACTAGGTCCTTTCCACTGCTCAGGTTGCCACTACTGTTGGCAGGTCTGTGAACCATGAAGAGAACTGATGATAGCTGTGAGCAACATTTTGAGACAGAGGTCACAAACACCGTATTCACGAGCCATGGAATGAAGCACATTTGCCTGGAAGCAGCATTTGCTCTATCGAATCTTCACATTACAGAGACAGCATGCAAAGTAGAAAAATCTATTAGCTCAACTGTCAGAACCCAGAGTTAACTAGTACATGTGGTAGACAGAAAATCTTTCTGCTTTTAGTAATTACTAAGTCAAAATAAATAGAAATTTCTGTGCTGTCATTCCTATAGTAACTTTTCAGAAACATGCTCTGTAACTGAGACAGCATCAAGTAGAGAACGACCTTGAGCAGCCTGTGAACAGAACTATCAGTCAAAGAAAAGATCTCTGAAAAATTCAGCTGTCAATGTCAGACCACTGTGTATAAAGAGGGGAAATTCCAGGTAGAGAAAAGGAGCATAAGTTCAAGGTGTTATCAGGGGAAGAGAGGGCCCAAGAAGATCACCAAGTTTACCAGCAATAGACTGGAACATCACAACCTATTGGGGATGTTTATCGGCATGGCATAGTTTCTTGTGATGAACTTCTCTTGTAAATATCATTCCTCACAAGTCTCTTCCAGAAGCCTTTTGAAACAAATACTCCCTTCAAGTCCCAACACCACAGCACAAACTCTTTCTACCCTGTTCTTTTGTATATTTACTTTGCATGGTAGCAGCGTGGCAGCAGCAGAAGAGCCTAAGTTCTGCTCTGTTGTAACTAGAACAGAATTAGTGTGGAGACGATGGATTTCTCCAGGGTTCAGAAAATCCATCCCGTGGTGCGGTGGAGTCCTGACTGCAGTTGGATACGGTAGCAGTCAGCTGTTATAAGACAGCCTAACCTGGCAGATGTGCCAAAAGTAGAATGACGGCCACAGAGCGAGCCCTGAAAACAACCGCTGTGGTTCTCATTTTTATTCTCTCTTACCCATGTGTGCTTAATCACGGGCATGTGTGAAGTCTCTTAAGTGAGATGGGTACATCAAACATACAGAGTACCCACTGAAAAAAGACAGGCAGCAGGAGAACAAGCATGTAACGTACTGGAACCCCTTTCACTTTTTCACTGCTGCTGTACTGAGGCACGCTTGGTTTTTTAGCTCCTGAGCATCTGGGTTAATCAGGCTGCCTGATCCCTAGACATTTTTGGCAGCAAAAGCCGTGCATCTGAGCGACGTGCCTCGATTTAACACCACGACACAGCTGGGCTCCCTAGGCCTGTAGCTCTTAGCCTTTGGCTAGCCTCAGATCCTGCACACAGATACAAACGTGGAGCTACGCTGTCCAAGAGCAACAAAGAAGAACAAGCCTCCCTGGCTCCGTGTTGCTGTCGTCATATCAAATCTGACCTTTTTGTGATATCAATTTGTTAGTGTCAGTTCTGTCTCCCCTGGACCATTACGTATGTTCATAACATGCCAGGAATAGGTTGTCAAAACAAAGATGTTCAAAACTTAGTCAAGAAAGTATTTCTTTGTCATCTGTGGAACAAGAGCATCCTCCAAAGCTGGGCAGCTTAGGGCTGGTTTAGTGCCTAAATGAAGTCAATACCAGTTTCAAAGAGGGATTAGTTGTATAAGAGATAGAAAAGGGCGAAGACAGATTTAAATGGAGGAGATGATAGTGGTTTTGTTAGTACTGAAGAGGCAGAAATGTACAACATAACAATGGATCACGTTGGAGAAGTGGAAGCAAAACCACCACAGATATTAAAAGCAGGAAAAGGAGAAAGGCAGTAGTGTTTCAGCCAACCCAAGGAGAAAGAAGGTGAAAAGGGATTAACTCAGTTTAAGCAGCAAATATGTTCTGGCACTGGAGCTTCCATCAGGACAGCAGAGAGAGCTTGAGGAGTGAACTTACCATGGTGGGAGATCAAAGAGAGAGAAGCAGATCTGCGAATGAGCTGTGTGCCGGTGACAGGTGAAACTGCAAGAATCAGGGTACGCTGTAGACAGAGAAGAAGGACAAGTCTAGAGAGAAAGAGATTCTGTAAACATGAAACACAGTTTAAGGTAGAAGTGTGACTGTTCTCTGGTTTTTGGGGGTGGGGGGGGAGGGGAGAGGGTTGGGTTTTGTGGTGGTGGTGGCATTCTTGATATTTTCAACCACAAGTCTTGCATTCTACCTACGGAAGCATGAGCTGAATTTAGCTGTCGGTTGTGCTCTGTTGAAAAAGTGGACAAGCTAATTATGAGCATGGAATCTCTGTGTAAGAGGCATAAATATCCATCTGGATTCTCAGCTCCCAGAAGGACTATGCAGTGCCAGCTGCAAAAGAAACCGTTGACTACAGATCCAAAAGTCTCTCTGAGAGACAATAAACATAGAAACAAGCACCTCATTTGACAATAGCATTTCAAATTACGGCTGACTGAAGTAAGGGATTGTGTTTTGCAAATGTCGTATCTGCATCCTTCTCCCTTCCTGTATGGACTCCAATTTATTTCACGAAAATCCACCTGAGATAAAATGGAGGAGTCCCTCACTGGCCTTTTAGCTGCCAGGAGCACCTGGATTACTGGTTGACTTTGAAATCTGCAACCAAAGGTTTCAGACAGCACTATAGAAACTGCGCATGTGTGCCTGGGTCTGTTAGTCATTAGGGCATCACATGGGGACTGGAGATCATCTTGCTCTCCTGAGGAAGAGCTCCCAGTAACCCTAACACCACAGACCTTAGCCATTGAAGAAGGACTTTTGGCAGACACAGGGAAGTACACCCAGAAGTCTGGAGTGATCAGAACAGAGCTGGTCAGGAAGGAAGAATGGCACGGAGGGATAAGGGAGGAGGGGACAAACTAGGAATAAATGGATTAATTTTATATATTTTAAGGACAGAACAGATCATTGTAGCTGTATAGCTTCACCTTGTCTTGTGAGTAGACCCATTTTTTATGTAGGATGGTGTGGTCTCCATTTGGTAATGAATATTTATAATAGTTAAAGGAAGTGCAGTTGGACATCGCAGAATGTAATTTTGCTGTAACTCAAATACTGAGATAAATGCAGGATTTGCATGAAGCATCTGCTTTAGGACTGGCACTGGACTGCTGGAGATTAAATGCATCCTGTGGGTCTTGGTTTCCAAGATAAGGGAGATATCTTGCCCAAATGAGCTGCCTCTGCCGAGACAAGATGCAAGGCCTCAACTTTTGAATATAGCATGTTTTTGCCAGCATGGGCATTTCTCTTCTAAGGTTGCTTAATCATTTTACTTCAAAATCACTAGAATAAGGTGACCAGAGCATTACTAGTTGAGTTGTGTTTTGGTGGTCTCTTGACATTTAGTATCTCCTTTATCCTCCAGATGGGATGGCCCATGAGACACGGGACAATTAAGTGTTTTAGGCACATCAAAGTCTTGCTGCTGGCTTGAGTGTTCATCTGTCTTGCTCTGTCTTTTTGGAGTCATTTGCTGTCACTGCCTTTTTCATACCATGTTCATACCATGTTTCAGCTTCATAGCTGAAATCCCAGGGAGATTATGTAAACTAGAAAAATGGTTAATCTTATGCTTGAGACTTTTATTCTTCCTTGGTATATCGCCTCTTATCTCTGTCTGATTTGCTGCTTTTACCTGTTAGGGTGGTCTCCACTGAAAGGCTGCTGAATGGGTGCCAGAAGAGCCTTCACAGTGCTGCAGCCTGCGAGCCAGGGACAAATTCCACAGGTGAGTGCCAGTGCCGAAGACCCAGGAGGTGAGAATGGGCATGCTGAGTTGCTTTTGTCTTTCTTTATCAAGAACTGGCAGGGAAAAAAATTTCTCAGCAAGAAGAAACACAGTTGCCTACGCTGCAGGTTCCTAGTGGTTCCTAGGTAAGTCTGGGTAAGGTAACAGCTGTGAAGGGAATTTATTCCCCCTGGGATTAAATATACTAAACAGAAGAAGGCAAAGGCTGAATTTCCTAGCATTGGAAGAGGAAGATCCCTTTTCTGGCAAAAAGAAAAAAACTCGGCTAAAATGGCTCCTCTTTGCTTTAAGCTTTGGCTCAAAGATTCTCTGTTGTTTAAACTTGGCCTGTAATAAAGGACCAGGACATTCTTACGATTTCCTTTGGTCTTGCAGAAAAGCCCCTTAGTTCAGAAAGACATAACTGATACTTGTGAATCACCTGTATAGTCAATCAGCAGAGGTGAAAGTTCCCAAGGAAAATTACTGAGACTTATGGAATCAAATCTTCATCATTCCCAAGTGGCTAATTAATTCGAACAGCCTTGTCTGCTGTTAAGGTCCCGGTAAATGAGAAGCCAATCAATTTTTCATTGATGCAGAATGAACCAATGTTACCCATGGCCCACAGGAATTTGTGATGGTGCTGTAATGGAATATAGAGACAAATTAGGTTGTAGAATCCTTTAAAAAAACCATGTTTTAGATCTTTTGTTTGCTGTGAAAATGCTGAAAACACGACTTGAGGATCACTAATGCAGCGATCTCTGTTTTTTACAGACCGAAAGAAAACTTTGCGTAGGTGTGAACTACCCAATTAGTCTCTTGGATATTTAGCCCTGAAACCGGCACAATGACATTTCCATTATTGATGTCAGTGATTTTAATTGCTGAACTTCTAGCGCAATGCTAACTCACTTACACAGTTCCAAACTTCTTCCCCAAACTAATTCACACTTTACCACCTGCCAAAACCTCCAGTTATTCTACCAGAAATTTTGTAGGGTGAATAGCTGTCATCACCATCACGGCTTGGCTTTGCGAACGAAGATCTGGGAAGGGCTTTTCCCACGCTCACTGCAAGCGATGAGCGCACCCTTCGGGGCTGCGCGGTGGGTTTTTTAGGTGAGGCGCAGCGTGCGCGGAACTGGCTCCACCCTTTACACCTGAGGTTCATCTGCCAGGGCCCAGCGAGCTTGGACGGTGACAGCGAAGTCCTCGGGTCGTAGGTTTGGTCAGAGTGTCCTTCTCTGAGATGGAGCCTTACAGGGCTAAACGAGCTCCATCTGCCCGGGTCTGGAGTCAGAGTTGTCCTTCTCCTAGGATGGTGCCCGAAGGCTAGTGAGCCCATCCTGCCCGTGGACACACTGTGTCTGACCCTTCAGCCGAGACCTGTCTGGCCTGGGAGACCCCACCGGAGGCACATGCCACCACCATCACAGCTCTCAACCTCACAAGGGCATGCAAGCTCCTTCCCTACGGCAAGGGGGTGCCCGTGAAAGAGTCGCTGCTCCACCTCCGGACAGCACAGACCTGGGCACGGGGCGGCCGGGGCTGCCAAGGATGGGAGTCCTGGAGGGGTAGGGTGAATAGCCGTAGTCAAAAAAACAGACCCTATAGCACATTGGAATGTGCCAGTGTAGGAGTGGAATATAAACAGGATTGTAAAAATAAATAAAATTATGTCAACACTGTAGTATATGTATAGTTGAGGCAAAAGTTCTGGTCTACTGTATAGTTCAAGTTGAATTTTTAGTACAGTGTGTAAATTAAGGTTACACATAAATTTACAAGTGAATATAAAAATGGAGTCCTTAATATATTGACCAAAGTGGTTTGCTGAGTAGACTTAGATGAAAGTGTTTGTATGCCGAATTCTGCTTTCTTTTTCACAGTTTTAAGAGCCCTCTCGCAGTTGCCACCCTCTAATTTTGATCTCTGCAGGAGATTCCCCCCATCTTCTCTGGGTACGGTTGCTGTTATAGGTGTCTGTGATAACTGTAGGTAGCATTTTTCAATTTTCCCTCTTCCTGTGAATGTTTATGCAGGGCATGCATGAGGATTGTTCATTATATTAGTGATGGAAGGCAACGGCCTCCAGAGCTGCAGGAAGAATATAGGCTAGATAACAACTGCCAAGTTCAGGGTGGCCACGCTGTCTGGGGATACTTGTGATCTGGTGAGAACTGAGAACTTCACTCATGTTTTCTTCAGGAGGACTAGGCTAGCTGCACTGTACAAAATTTACCCCTCTGAAGCTGAACCAAAGTTAGCTAAGAGTGTGAGGGCTTAGAATCCTAGCTTGGCTAGGGCTAGGCTAGCAGAATCCCGATGGGTGGGTCACTCAAAGCTTCCGTGTCGCTAGAAGTAGTATATAGCTCCAAGAGCAGTGCTAAATATTGTGGTGACTGAACTAACTAGAGCAAAATGTTTGTTCTTGGAAACTGGGGAATGATATTTTCTTCAGCTTTGCACCAAGCCACTGGTATGCATCAGAGGCTGCTGTGCCCAGTTTGTGTGTCTCAAAAACTGCGCTGGTCTTTACTGCGGGAACAGCTGGTTTTCTTCTTCTCTCTCCTCACTGATTCCTGATTTCCCTCATCAGCAGCTTATTTGGGGTTACTGTGTCACATGTATTTAGTATCTTAGATACCAGCTAGAGGGCTTGGAGACCCAAGCCCCAAAGTAGATGACAGAATAAACTGCAAGCTTGCATTTAAAGATAGAAAGCTGTGACAAATTGCAGAGATAAAAGAGGAACCAGGCAGAACCTCTGTATAAACACACACACGGAAGTTCAAAAATGTGTGAGAAGCTTGAATAAACCTTCTCTAACTGCCTGTCTGAGGATAGCTATGGGGCTCTGCAGAGTAGAAGCATAAAAGCATCACAAATGACCTAACCAAAAGTAAAGATGAAGCTCAAGGGAAGAGAGAGTCAGGCAGTATGGAAACTTCTAACCATATTGTCCAGAAAATAGTCCACTGGTGGTTAGTACCGCAACTGTAGGAGAACACCAGCTGAAGATACTGTTGTGCAGTGGGCTAAAGCTCTTGAGGACAGATCCCTTCAGGTGAAATAAAAGGGAGAATAAAAGTCACCATTTCTGCAAAGCAGCTCAGGATTCTGAAACAAACCACAACTACAATCAAAGTGTGGCGGCCTCTCATCCCTATGGCCTCATCCTCATTCCATGGACCGGCAGAAGTTGTGTGTGAGCTGTGCGCCTCTGGGGTACTGAGAGAGAAGGCAGAGATCCTCCTGACTATCTACAGACAGGAAGCTAAATCTACACGTTATCATTTGAGGGTTACTTACAGTAACTGAACTCCCGTTCTTGGCAGCCCCGGCCGCCCTGTGTCCGGGTCTGTGATGTCCGGAGGTGGAGCAGTGACTCTTTCACGGGCACCCCCTTGCCGTGGGGAAGGAGCTTGTGTGCCCTTGTGAGGTTGAGAGCTGTGCTGGTGGTGGCAGGTGCCTCCGGTGGGGTCTCCCAGGCCAGACAGGTCTCAGCTGAAGGGTCAGACACAGTGTGTCCACGGGCAGGATGGGCTCACTAGCCTTCGGGCACCATCCTAGGAGAAGGACAACTCTGACTCCAGACCCGGGCAGATGGAGCTCGTTTAGCCCTGTAAGGCTCCATCACAGAGAAGGACACTCTGACCAAACCTACGACCCGAGGACTTCGCTGTCACCGTCCAAGCTCGCCAGGCCCTGGCAGATGAACCTCAGGTGTAAAGGGTTGAGCCAGTTCCGCGCACGCTGCGCCTCACCTAAAAAACCCACCGCGCAGCCCCGAAGGGTGCGCTCATCGCTTGCAGTGAGCGTGGGAAAAGCCCTTCCCAGATCTTCGTTCGCGAAGCCAAGCCATGATGGTGATGATAGTGTCTGAACAGACATTGTCCTATTAAATTTCCTGAAAGTTTAACAGGATTTGTTCTATTAAAGAAATGCTAAGAATGACTGCCTCTGGGGAACATTTGACATGTTTCTGGCCTGATTTCACTTGAAATTGAACACTCAGCCACTAGTGGCTGAAAATACAGCCATTATCACATTGATTTTTTTAATTCTGTTACTTTAATTAGTATCATTACACTGCTTGTTTCCTGCTTCAGAGACTTGAGCAGTTGAATTGGTATCAGTGAAATAGAGTGATAGTGAACTAAGAAATAAATTCTCTTTTCCAAGTCTTCTCCAAATATAACTTGCCAAGTAACAGCTAAGCTAAGCAGTGGGGGGGGCCGTTCAGTCCAGGTTGTCTTTATGAGGCTGTGTTTGATACGGCGAGTTCCGATGGCGGAGGAAGGAACCCACAGGCTGGTCGTTATTTTTACTGTATATATTAACAATATAAGGTGTACGGAGACTTTTTGCCATCTATTGCTGGTTTATTTTCTATTCTTCTCTAGGGGTATTAGGTTAGTAGTGCATGAACTATTTTTCTCAAGGAAGTGAAATTCTAGGTAAAAAAGGTGTCATTTTTCCACCAGAACTTAGCTTTTGAAAATCTGACAAGAAACATCAAGGAAGTTCTGCAGCTATGTGTAAGACCTTGTAGTTAGAGCTATTGTATTGACTATTCTCTGTTTTTGAAAATGCTAACACAAGGCAGGGTTTAGGGAGAATAGAGGACGAAGGACAACGGCATAGTGCCAGGCAGTTTCTCTGTTCCTAAGCTGGACTCTTCTCTGCCTGGAGACAGAAGCAATCTGGAAGTAGAGCGAACCCCTCATTGCGGTGGTGGAGTGGATGCCCAAGGTGATGACCTCAGCAGATTTTATTTGGTTTGGTTTGATTTGTAAAGGTAACAACAACGATGTGATGGCTTAGCAACTTCTCCTGTTTCGGAAGAGAAGTTTGCTTTAAACTAGCCGGTTGGTGTTCCCTACCATGTGACGTCAGCTGCATCTCCATTTTTCATTGCCGCTCCGTCTCACGCTGCCGGGTAACTCGTAACTGCGCGGGTCTCTGTGTGCTGCTCACGCGGCAGAACCACGTGGCCGCCCCCATCTCGGATCGCTGCCGCGGTCTGTGTTTGCTTTCGGGTTAACCCTCGCCTTCCCCAAACCCTCAATGTCTCACTGTTTTCCTTTGTATTTAATATTTTTCTGTTTGTAGTGTTATTAAAGTTTGTTTCAGTTTTCCAAAAAGCATTCGAGAGGTCTCACCAGTTCTTTTCTCCCTTCCCCTATCTCTGGTGGGATAGGGGAGGGTGTTATCATTACCGGACCTTGGCTCAACCTCGGCTAAACCGGTGACAGAGTGAAATCTGTCTTCTGTCTTTGTGGATCTCTTTTGTTTGCTTCCAACTTCTTGAAAGTTAGAGAAATTCATATTTTAAAAGCTTCAGAAGTCAGAATACCTTTGGGGTTCTGTTTTGCTGTGACAAAAATAGAATGTGCTAATGACCTATATAATTACAAACAAATAGGAACCATGATTAAAACTGGGCAAGACTGATGCCTGACTCCAGATGTGACAGGGCTTTCATCTCTTCATGCTCAGACTGATTAACAGCGATGCAGTTTTGTGGTGCTAGTGTTTGTAATAATAGTGTCTGCATGGCTGTTCCACCTCATCTGCTGGGAGAAGAAGAAAGTGTTAGTTGCTGATTAGGGGATGTAAAAGTTAGTAATATACTATCTGAGTTTGACAGCAGTGAAGACCACTAATTCATGCAAAGTCTCACCTAGTCTGGTTTAAATCATGAGTCCAAAATGAATTTATTTGTATTCTGGTTCTCTTGAGACTGCTTCATACAGAAGGTGCGCATCAAAACTCAGTCTGCAGCTAGGGAGGAAACTTCCTGGTGGTGTAGAGTTGGGTTATTCCCTGTGATTCCCAGGTCTGTATTTGAGCTTAATCGCAGGATGATGCACAGTTCTCTGTTTACTTTTGGACATTCACCTGGCCCCCATATCTGCATGAATGCCAAGTCCTGAACTCTTCAAAATGAAGTGTATCATCATCTGTAAGGGCTTAAAAATGGATCCTGAATGGGCAAAAGACTAGTTGAATAAGACGGGGGTTAATGAACTGGTTTGGATCTAATCCATGTCGAATGCAGGCTGCTGTTAGTTTGCTAGTGATTTCCTCCTTCAGGCTAAGGTGGAGGCAGTATCTGAACACCGTCCAAATGAGAGGAATGTGCAAGCGCTGTGAGCTGCTGCGGAGCAATGCGTGGAGCCTGCTTGCAAACGAGTCATAGTAAAGAGCACTTTTGCACTTACTCTTCTCTGCGTCTAGCGTGCTCCCAATTTTTTTTTCATTTTACAGTAAATCTCAAGGTAGACTGTGTGGTTCTCAAGTTTTTTATATCCACGATTACTGTATGGTCCTTCTTAAGAAGGTCACATGTGTCGTGATATTGAAGATCTGAAATCAGTTAGAAGTGCTAAGCTGCGTCTGGCTGTCTACCCACAGTCTGAATTAACATTATTCATGAAACGCAGCCTCTTTTATATAAGCTTAAGAAAAGAAGAGATTCTTTTAGCAGGTATTCACAGGTACAAGCTTCAAAATTGTCCTGCACCAGCAAAGAAAAAAAAAAGCCAAGTAAATACAACAGGTATTTTAAAAAGACATACGATCACTTTGTACTAATTGCCAGACCTAAACAAAGAAAATGCCTGGGATTTGGAGATTCCTTTATCAGGCAGTGTCTGTCAGCTCTCTTGGAGTGTAAAGGACGGGAATGGATCGGATATGTCCTGTTGCCACTGTGAACGGCCTGTGTCAGAATCCCAGCCATTTGCTGCAGTAGAGTGAAATTCCCAGCTGCCCAGCCCTGTCCAGCCTTTCTCAGCTGACAGGCTCCCCTGAAGCCTCGGAAGGCAGTAGCTTGTTGAACACCAATGCCTTTCTTTTTTATGTTGTTACTACATTCCCAAGAGGAACCTTGGCTATGATTTCAGCTGGTCTCACCACACTGTCCAAATCCTTCATCAGAAGCAGCTGGAAAAAGAAATCACTCAGGTTTCTGCACAGCACATTGCTGGTACATCTCCTCCCTCCCACTAATCCTGTTAATTCCAGCCTTCATTTGCCATCCTCCCGGTTCATTCTTGTTGCTGTGACTGACTGCACAAGTGGTCTTGACTTTGAAAGGTGACCTTCAAATGGGCACCCCGAGTAACCTCTACCTTAGACTACTTTGGCTCCCAAGGCAACGTATCTTATGACATAAATGAACAACTTTTGAAGTCGCCTCATTACATATCCGAGTCTGGAAATGGAATAATAATCTCCCACATAAATCCTTCCAGAACCACCTGTATGTTTGAGAAGCTCTGGGTGGGACACTGAAAGGAAACAGCAGTGTGATATTCAGCACTTTGCATCAAACTTTTCCCATGCAGCCTCTCACCCTGCACACAGCCTTTGTCAACAGCAGTAACAACATGCTGACAGCATCTCTCTCTGTAGTGCTGTCTCCGTGCACAGAAAAGGTTACCGAGAAATGGAATCAGTCTGTTCTGTGGTATTTTGGAAAGCACTGGAGCTTGAGGTGAATTCTACTATTGTGCCTCCCTTTTTTGGAGGGCAAAGAATCCATTACAATGGAGGCTATTTGGTTTCACATTTGTTCTTAGAATTATCTTTCTAAAGCCATTGTTCTTCCACATATCACAAAACCGTCCTGGATCTTCTGTCTCTCCCCTGCTGACTTCCACACTTTCATAAAGAGGGCAAACGGGAAGGCGGAAAAGATAATTTCACTTCTTGCTATAGTTGTTGCATCTGTCCCAGGTCACATAGTGACAGACAAGCCTGTAGTAGCAGATGGACCAGAACGTAAAGAAAGACCTTCTCCTTACCCCATTTCTTGGTACTCTTTGAAGAAGCAGGAAACTGTTACCTTGTGACTAGCAATGAGCAAATACTTATGTCTCTAACAATACCTTTAAAATAGAAACAAATGGTCAACAGGGCATGACTCTGTCAAGTTTATCCAGTTATCAGAAAACTGCGTGTAAGTCTCTTTAAATCCCAGCATAGTGTCAAGCTCTGCCAAAAGCAGCATTTCAGGCCCTTCTTAGGTGATGTTAAAAAGATAATGTCCAACGCAGCTGTTGCCTCTCAGCTAGACGTGAGGGTCAGTGTCCACTTCTAATGACCGGAAATTCCGTGGTTTGAGAGAGCAGCCTGCCTCTCACACCTTCAGTCAACCTTTCGCCTTTCTCTTATGAAAGGAAGGAGCTTTTTCCTGTTGCTGCTGGTCTCGTGCCACTTTAAGGACATTCCAATTCTCAGGACCTCTGGGAAAGCAGGAGAAAAAGGAATGGAAAGACTCTAGAAATTGTCTTGAGTTTTAGGAGCCTTCACTTCTGACAGGTTCAAGGAAAACTCCAAAGCAGGATAAGTAGCGGCTGCAGGCAGCTGGCATTTTTGCCTGACGGGAGGCTGAGCATTGCTTGTTCTCAGCAGTTAGGTGATGGTGAACTGCCTGGATTTCCTTGCTGTGTTGGAAATGTCACTCGAGATCAGGTGTGCAAAGACTGGGGAGAGGTTATATAATGTCTTGGCTACTTCTGTCTCACATCTGGCCCTTTGGCATTAAGCTACCAATAGAGCAGATGACTTTGCCCATCCAAATTGGATTTTGTTTTAATCTGCCATTATTTTATTGAGGCTAAAAATAGAAGCCAAAATGTGTGTGAATAGGGTAAAAGGAGTGTCTGAAGTTAAGACATGAAAGGTGAAGAAGAGCCAGAGAAAAGAGAGCCACAACAAAACGGGGAGTATGGAGGTGGATTGGAGAGATCAGAATGAAGGCTGTCAAGTCCAGAAGGGCATTAGCAGAAGGGGTGAAGAGCCCACCCAGGTCTTCTCCGTAACATGGGGAGCAGGAAGGCTTATGCTGCTTTCCACTGCTGTTTCTCCATTTGTTAATGAGGCTGCTCACTGCTGTTGTGCAGGAAGACTTCGTTTTAATACAGCTTGTGTACTGTTTGTGTCACCCACCCACCTGCCTAGCCCCCCAGGTAAATTTTCATGACCTGGAGCTGCTGCCTTCCAAGGCAACTTGGAATTGTTCCTGAAAGATGTGGGAAGGAAGGCTGGCCTGTTAGCTGTCCTGGCTTGCTAGTGTCAGTCACCCATGGATATAAATAAACCCCGTCTATTTATTGTCTCTCTTAGTTGCACTGTGTATTATCAAGAGAATGCTGAGCATCACTCTAGGATTAGAAATTCCCTCTGCTCTGGGATAAAAAATATTAATTTTTAGGATTATCAGAACTTTTCAAGCAAAAAGGAAGTTCTTTTGTTCAACACTAGATTCAGAGGGCTTCAACATTCCTGTCAGTTCTATCACAGACGTGCTGTGGGTATGACGAAACAGCCCAGACTAACTCTAAAAAAAGTCACCATGGGTCCCTGACCCGGTGCTGTCATCCAGCCTAGCGCTCTACGCTGTCTCATTCCTG
>NW_010413325.1:23796-28132 GCF_000710305.1 Buceros rhinoceros silvestris | reverse complement strand
TTCCTGCTGCTTGGAAGCAGAGCAGATTATCTGCTGGTGCCTTACCAGTGCTGTGTGCAGCTGGGCTGGGAAAGTCTATATGGCACTGAATTTTAGTCTGCAGGTGTCCTGTAAGTGACTTTTCACAACTCCCACAACTGATTTTCTTGTGACTTAGAATCATATCTGTAAAATGGAGGTAATTCTTTTCTCCGCCCTGTGTAACTGTTCGAAGTACGATAGTGTTAAAGTTTTTGAAGCGCAGTCATGGATGATGTAATAGTGTGTAAACGTGTGGACAGACAGACATACAGGCAGATATTTCAACACCTCCTTGCAAGCAGAGAATACAGGAGATTCATTCTGCTGTATTTGATGATTCATTACAATGGCTCTTATCACTAGAAAGGATCAACGCTTAATGTTGGATGCTGTCAGGAATGAATTTTTTTCTGTTCCTCCTATTCAACCAGAACCTCAACCTACTCAACCAGAAGGAGGTGGAATGCTCACCGATGGCTTTGAAATTATACAACTTCAACGGTTTATATACATTAGTATTTATTAAATGATGGAATTGGCCATGAGCTGCGCTCATGGTAGAAACCTACATATTTACTTGTAGACATAGGAATGCCTCTCTCTGTGTTGAGTGTTCAAGGCAGCCGTACAAGAGGAACTCACACAAAATGATTTTAATTCAGTCTATGAGAAAAGGCAAACTGTACAGTGCATTTCTTTAGGAAAAGAAAGGTTCGAATGTCTCTTCAAAACAGGAAGATGAGTTGAAGTTGGCTGTCTCTCATGTGCCTTCATTTCCTTAATTTCAGCATGTTGCCAAAGGGTAGGTTTCTGCCCTGGTATCCTATCGTAATACTCACGGTTGACAGTTCGGTTCCTAATTCAGGATGCAAACCTTTTGTGCAGTGACATAGCTGGCAATCCTGCTTCCTAAACATCTTTCCAGATCCTCTGTGCCGTGTGGTGCTTGGCTCTATGCTGGGCTTTCAAGGAGAGTGTATTTTAAAAGATACAGCAATATTTTTAATAAACAGCTCTCAACAAATGTCACTCACATTTAGGAGCAAACTGATGTGCTAAATACACAGGACAGGCTTTTTTACAGGCTCAATTAGCTGTAAAATGCAAACTGTCCAAAATAAACTTGGTACATTTCAAAGTATTTTGGATTTTTCTTTTTAAAGGACTGTCTAAGGATTTTTAAGTAAAAGAAGTGAAGATGACATTGACTTTTTCCCAGAGCATGCCTAAGCAGAGAAATGGTACAGTATGTAGAATTAAAATGTCTGTATAATAATGGGAAGAAACTTTTTTCCCTAATCCCCATTTTGTTTCTTGTGAAGATCAACCTTTTCACACGCCAATCTCTTCTGCATCTTTAGGAGTGAGGAAGTCGACCTCCATGCAAGAAATGAGTAAAAGACACAAAGAAAGAGACAAAGCATATTGATATGGGAGAATGATTTAGAACTACTGGAAAAGCGTGTGAG
Organism: Buceros rhinoceros silvestris; assembly: GCF_000710305.1. Taxonomy (NCBI): domain Eukaryota; kingdom Metazoa; phylum Chordata; class Aves; order Bucerotiformes; family Bucerotidae; genus Buceros; species Buceros rhinoceros. The sequence goes on along the minus strand of NW_010413325.1, from coordinate 26,642 downwards.
GAGATGAGTCAGCTGAGTCAGAGGGGAGGAATGAAGGTGTTCTGGGGCTTGAGAGGAATACCAGGAGGACTCTTTCACACAGTAGCTTAGTAAGTTAGGTTCTGTCATACTGACCTGGGATCTCATTTGTTACTGTAGAGCAGTTCCGTGTGATTGATAGGGAGATCCAGATTTCTGGTGACGGCCGAGATTTGCAGAGCGGTGCAGCAGTTCTCCCCTGTCATTACTCAAAATCTCTGCTTTGTGTTTTTCCAGCCTCTGCCCAAAGAAAAGGACTAACACCGTACACCAGGTGAGGAATCCAGGATGTTGCTTCCAGTAGGGGGCAAAGGAAATAGCAGCAGTGACTTCATATCACCACACTCCTATAACATCCAGAAAAGAGAGAAGAGGAGGCCCCCATGAGAGGACAGCTCGCTGAGAGTACCTGAACATCTTGTGGAAGCTGTGATACACCTGCAAGCTGAGGGGAATGAATGGTTGTCTCCGAAAGCTTCTGCTGCCAATCTTGGGCTTCCTTCCTCCCACCGCTTCCTGATCACTAGCTGTGAGATCTTCCCGTGTGACGGAAGTCCTCCAGCTGTCTGCATTGTACTTCCTGAGATCTGAGTTGGAACGGCAAGTCTGATGTGCTCAGCCGTTTCAGTCTGTCCTAGTGTGGTAACTGCTGTCATCACGTGGCAACCATCAGCAGAGAAAAATATTAGAACACAGGACTGGAGACGTTCGTGTCGGTTGCCATCTTGAATTTTGGCACAGAGCCATAGAAGTTACTGATTTGAATAAAGTAATTTCATTTGTTTGTTTTGATTATAATTTCAGATATTAATTCACACCCGCAGAATATTGGCTGTCATTATATTGGACAGGTTTTTAAATCTGTCTTTATGTTTCAGCGTTGGATACTTATGTTCTGTGAGGCTTATTTTTGTATTTTGATTTCTGTTTGTTTAGGCTTTGTAAAATTCTTAAATTGGAATGTTTTCAGACCCAAGCTTGAATCCTAATGCCCACGTGGCTCCTGTAAGTTGCAATAGTGGCTTGGTGAAACACTCTAGTTAAGATTCACCTGATGCTGTGAAAATTAATTTGCTTGTGTTAGGAAACAACAGGAGCAGCAGCTGGAGAATGTGTTGGATTGAAGATCCACTTGTCCTTCAAGAGAACAGGAAGCAGCTTGAGCTTTGGCTCTTTGCTGGTGCCAGGTAAAGGAAGACTCAGTGTTTTGCAGCTTCTGCCTCGTCAGACAGCAAGTGATGCGATTGTAATTCTCAAAGGGTCCTGTTGTTTGTATCAGAACTCTCAGAAATTGGATTCTAACAGCCTGTTTGACCTGCTTTCTTATTCTACAGCTCTCCCGTCATTTCTGGCCGGTATAGTCGGAGTTCAGAGACCATTCTCCTGTGTTGGCAATGATCAACCCAACTGGCTGACAGAAGAAACAGTGTCAGAGGAGGAAAGTGTTTTCTCTTGAAGTGATTGTTCATGTTCACTCTTGGATTGTGCATATTTTCTGTCGTTCAAGGCAAGATAAATTGTGAGAAGATGAAATAAATATGTTCATACCCCCTTAGTTTCACTATCGCTTGCTCCAGGCATGAATTCATAGGACAGAACATGCGGTTTTCTAATTCTTTTCCACTCACACGGATGACAGACATTGAATACTTCATTTGTCCAAAATGCAGGTCTCTGATGTGGCTATTCCCTCTCTTACTACATTGCTTTATCTTTCATTTTCCTGAGAGTCATGATCCCGTTCACTTTCTCTGCTTTTTTTTCGGCTGTGTTCTTCAGGAGTCTCCACAGCATTTATCTGCTGCCTGTGCTGCCATCACATATCATCAATGACCAAGAGATTTGTAAAATCTTTGAAGTTACTTTAAGAGCATGTCCCTTCTGGGTGTAATTATTGAATTCCACTCCTGGATTTCTCTACCAGATTTTTCTACTGGTGCATCAAGTTGTTGGCTCATGATTAGTGAAAATTTAGTTTTAGAAGTTATTACTTCAAACTCCTTCGCATTCTCAGCAGCTGTGGGCTTCAAGACCTTGGGTCTGTCTTTTCACAGCCTGCTGTGCTGTGTGTGGTACTGGCTATAGTCTCCGGCTCTGTCTCAGAGGTTAGGAGGGGCTATTTCCCTGTAAGATTTAGCTTCGGTAACGAGGGATTCCATTCCTTTCTTCCTCCCAGGAGATCTGAGTTATCCTTATTCCACTGGGTGTCATGTGCAGAATCGAGGAGCTATATCGAGGAGCTATCCTCGTGGAACTCTCATCTCTGTTTTTGTTCTGTCATTTTAGTTCAATTTGTCACAGCCACCACTGAAAACTCCAGAGAGTTTTGGAAGATAGAGATTTAAATGCACACTTAACCCAGAAAAGGTGACAGCCACCACTGAAAACTCCAGAGAGTTTTGGAAGATAGAGATTTAAATGCACACTTAACCCAGAAAAGGTGATTGTCTTCGAGGGATCATTGGCAGAAACAACACTCTTACGTCTTTGTCTGGTGAATTATCGATTCGTGTTGGCTTATGAACATAGGTGAATGATGTTGTCAGCTTTGCCAGTCTCCCAGCCGCTCCTTTGGGGATAACGATTGGTACTGAGCTATAGCCAGGAAGCTTTCTCAGCTTCTTTGCACTGCATGGCAGATGTGGCCAACACCACATCTGTGACTGAGATGACTTAGGAGCAGTATATCAGACACCTTGTCTTTAAGATTTTTGAAATATTCAGATAAATGCACGTTGCAGTCTAAGACTGCAAACGGATAAGACTTCAAAGGGATGAATTTTGTCATCTTCAGGAGAAGTGAAGTCTTGCATCCTTTGTGCCTGGAA
>NW_010413325.1:1717-23654 GCF_000710305.1 Buceros rhinoceros silvestris | reverse complement strand
CCCCAGGTTTCAAGACTAGTCCTTTACTTCAAGCCAAACACCTAGGCCTGACTTGTTCAGCCTCAGGATAAGTTAGGGCAGCACGTGTAACAGAGAATCAGGAACAAATCCTGCAATTCCAGCCTCCTATTTTTCCCATCTCGCTGTATTCCTCAGCCTGGAGTCCGTGTACGTCTTTGTGCATGGCGGATACTGAATACTGACGGATAACGCACATCTTTGTCTGCTTGCAGCTGTGTTACCTTGCCTGTCCCTTTTCAAAACCCTCTCACAGAGTGCTTCCGTTAAGACATTCAGTCGGGAGGTGTAAAACTGTTTCCCACACATCTTGGAGAGAACGCGTTTTACAGGAAGTGTTTTCTAGCACAAGGGAGGAAAGTATAATAGAAAGCCATTTTTGATTTATCATAGTTGCATGAGGGGTGTACACCTGCTCCTCAGGTGGGGATTAGTTTGTCTCTGCTTTTATGACATTTACTTCCCTGTAGTCATCAATGAGTTATATTGCATATGCCTTTGTTTACTGTGCGGAAATAAAATCAGCAATAGAAAGCCCTAACAATCATTCAGCATCTACTTCACTCGTGTGACGGGACAGTGTAACCAGGGAGTCCTCTTCTCTCCTACACCATGGTGTTTGCATCACTTCTAAGTTAAGGAGCCTGTTTCAGTGACAGAAAATCAGGGTTAGTAGTCTTGAAAGGGGTAAGGTGTACCTCAGAGTCCTGGAGACTAAGGTGATGCAGAGTTCCTACAGCTGTCTTGTATGTGTTCAGGTGATGAGCATGCCACAGTCTAAAGGGAAGGGAGGGATGTTAGATTCTCTCTTCAGACGCAGCTGACTTATACTCAGTACATAAAGTATTAAATTCACATTTGCGTGGTTCATCTCAGCCCTTAAACAGCCTCACAGGTTGTGTGAGTGCCATCAGTGGGAGATCACATTGTGCCACTAGATGGACCACTTAGACTTGGATACCTGTGAGACATAGGAAATTCCTGTTCCCAAGACTGGATGTGCTTTCAGACAGTCACGTTTTGTTGGAAGTCCTCCTCATTATGATGCCTGGAAGGTTGACATATATATTCTAGTACTAGCTCCACACTGTGGCAGGAAGTTTTGGTATATCCAGACCTTTGTTTACTAGTCAGAATCTCAATGCTGTGCCTCTTCCTCCTGTTGGAATATGGATAGTCCCTGTGTGCGGGGAGTCGAATGGCCGGCGGTACTCGATCATTCCTCCTCTTTACCTGTGGAGGATCAATGATCTCATTGGTTATAGATGAGTTTACAGAACAGACTGGATTTCTCAGCTTGCATTATTTCAAACCTGTACCTTGTACTAATAAAAATTTCCAGTCATTTTGGATTATTTGCTGGCAACAAAAATAGTCTGGCTTCTGGCTTTATTTTTGTAGAGGTTTACTGGATCCAGCTGCCAAGGACTTCTTTCCTCAGTTAGTCCTACGCTTGCTGTTCATGATAATCCTGGGCTCGCTGTTTGAATCTGGGTGGGTTATTTGCTGGTGTTAGAACAGTTGGATTTTTTTGGTTGCAGTAAGTAACTGGCTGATTGATCTTCATATTATTTCCCTTCTGGACACATTATTCCTGGGGATCTGTTATGAGTTTCTTCCAAAAGAAGCTTCTGAGCTTTACTTAAACCTGGGACTTGACATCCTTTTCTTCTTTCTAGAACTTCATGTTTCTAGAGCTAAGACATTCTTGTTTATGCCAAACATCAGAAGGACCTTAATTTATCTTTACAGACTCATGTCAGTCAAACAGTCCTTCAGAGTCTTAATACCAAGAGCACAAAACTTACCATTCATAGTTGTCTTCATGCAGAAAGTGGTTAATTGGAAAGGAGCGGTCAAGGAGAAGTGTAAGGGAGAAGATGAAAAGAGAGAAATTGTTCAAGTCTTGCCCACTAGGAGTATCAAGTGAAAGTAACAGCAGATTCAAAGGAAAAAAGAAGGGGGATTGTGTGCAGGATTTTTTTCAGAGTATGTAGGTGACCTGTGGAACTCTTGTCACAAGATGTTGTGAATACAAAAAAGTGTGTGTGGCTTGAAAAGACAAGTAGACAGATCCATGAAAAAGTAATTTATTAGGGCATATTAAATATTAAAACTAAAACCCAAGACTTTTCAAATGACTGTTCTGAGGAAGTAACACAATGGGTTTTTCCACTTTTTAGCTTATCTGTCAGGCACGTGCTGGTGACCACCAACATAGTCACCATCATGGCTTGGCTTCGCGAACGAAGATCTGGGAAGGGCTTTTCCCACGCTCACTGCAAGCGATGAGCGCGCCCTTCGGGGCTGCGCGGTGGGTTTTTTAGGTGAGGCGCAGCGTGCGCGGAACTGGCTGCACCCTTTACACCTGAGGTTCATCTGCCAGGGCCCAGCGAGCTTGGACAGTGACAGCGAAGTCCTCGGGTCGTAGGTTTGGTTAGAGTGTCCTTCTCTTAGATGGAGCCTTACAGGGCTAAACGAGCTCCATCTGCCCGGGTCTGGAGTCAGAGTTGTCCTTCTCCTAGGATGGTGCCCGAAGGCTAGTGAGCCCATCCTGCCCGTGGACACACTGTGTCTGACCCTTCAGCTGAGACCTGTCTGGCCTGGGAGACCCCACCGGAGGCACCTGCCACCCCCAGCACAGCTCTCAACCTCACAAGGGCACGCAAGCTCCTTCTCCACAGCAAGGGGCTGCCCGTGAAAGAGTCCAACATGGTGGTCTGACTTCATATGGGTGTTTTATTCTAACGGTTGCAGTGCAGCCTGCTAGAACAAAGGCAAAGCTGCCTTCCGTAACAGGGGCACATTCCACCAGAATTCGCTCTCTGTTGTTGGGTTCTGTGAGAAAAGTCTCCATTGCTGACATCTGCCAAGTTGTCACGTGCAGCTTGTCTACACCTTCACCTGGACGGGCACTATATATTGCAGAGGCTTTGAGAATGTTGAAGGTCTTACAAGAGCATAAAGGCCACCAAGATCCACCTCTAGACAGTTGTGATTTTGGGGGCACGTATGTTGCTGTGTGGAAGTCATACACAATACAATGTGTGTAAATGGTTAATCTCTTAAATATGAAAAAGAACGTACCGCTAACTGGAGCTCTGAAGTTATCCCATTCATACACGTTTCACTTCTCGCTGTCTTTGTTTTCCAAAGCAGCTGAGTGCAGAACACCTTCATGGTGAGCGTGCAGAAGCACAGCACATGTTAAAGAACACGTTTTAAAGAACACATTTTAAAGTACCTGGTAACCGCTTTCTTCCCACTTTAGAACCCTACTGTCTTTTTCCAAAGAATGAGGTTGAGTTTCTCTGCTGCCTTAGAAATGGTTAGGAAATACAAGCTGATCTTCCCCCAGATTGCTGGATTCTGAGGTTTTGAAACAGCCTCTCCATGCAGTTATAACGCAGAGGACAAGCTCCACTGAACTGGAGGTGACAAACAAGACACCAGATCTGCCCTCATGAGTCTACTCTGTCCGTTAACTTCCCAGTAAAAGGATTTTATTTGCCCTCATTGAAAAAGCCTTTGCAATGCTGTTCCAAATGTAAAGGAAAGAATCGCTGTTCGCTGAGGAGCCCCTGGTGTGAAGCCTTTGCCAGCAGCGGTCGGTAGATGGGAATGGTTCCCTAGCGAAAAGAGTTTCCTTCCACGGCCGCTTCTCTACCAGCCCATGTCTGCAGCACACACAGTGAGTCTGGGGAATCTTAGATTCTTTGAAAAGGGGTGGCCTCTTTATTTGACCCATAGGACAAAAATTTGAATTGACCTTAAAAAAACAAATTTGATGCAGTTGTTAAGAATTTAGGGGCCATTAAAAATGTATCTTTTATTACCAGAATTTTTGCCATTCCTTTTGGGCAGGTGGCGAGTGGTGGTTAGAGGTTATCTCTAAGAGCAATCATCTCAGCATTGCATTTAGCCTTTTGCCTACTGGTATTCTCGGACGTGCAACAGAAGACAGTCCCATTACATTAGCTGTCTCTGCAGCAGTATTTTAGAAAATCTCATTTCACCACAGTTTAGCAATGGTAGCCTCCTTCTCCCAGACTAAGAGACGACAAGTTATTGTACTCAGTGTAGTTATGTTAAAAAGTCATAAAATCTCCTAAAAAGGTGTTCTGAGATTATCGATCTAATCCCTGTCTTAAGTCCTGCCGTGCCAGAAGTCAGGAAGGGCTCTTTGAAAAGTTCCTCTACTGACAAGTCCAAATGTTTGACTGTCATCACACCCTCATTCTGCTACAAAATTAGTTTTTTCTGAGAATAGGGAAGAAAACTGACAGGGGATTTTGCCCCACTGTTTCCAGTGATTATATGTAGGATTTGCCTCATGTTTTTCAAGTGGTTTGGCTTTATTTATATGACCTTCGGAGAAGGTCGTGCTGTATCAGGTATGTCAAATACATCGTGGATGTCTGTGCCTTTCTTCAAGGTGCGCAGACAAACAACTGTGAATCTACTGGGAGAGCAGATGAAGTTGTGGGCATCCCATTAGTGCCACTAATTACCGTACTTATTCCTTCAGTGCGTGATGCTTCTCCCATTCAAACTGGGGCTGTCTTCCCTCCTCAAAGTGTGGTTTTGCCACCTTTTCTAATTCCAGAAATTCAGTGTGGAATACTTTTTGTCTATGGTATCAGCTAGAAATTGTTTGTCTTACGCACACACCTACAAACTCATGTCTCCATATGTCTACTGAAAGCTTCTCATGAAAAATAAAAGAATAAAGTTTGGTGGTTCTTCCTGCCAAATTGTGGTTCTGCAAGTTTCTCAGGTGTTTTGAATGATGTCTTGTCTGAAGGCAGGTAGAATTGATAAAAATGAGACAATTTAAAGTGTAGGCAGCACATGGTAGCTGCTGCCATACCATACTTACCGGAGATTTTATTGCCAACTGCTTTATTTTGTTTCTCTGTGCTGTTTGTTCAGTTTGTTTCCAGTTCTTCAGATTAGCACAATACAGTACTTAGCATGGTGGTGTCCAGATGAGATCTTCAGATCCTGAATTATAGTTAGAGATTTCTGTGGCAAGTGTCCTCTGAGGCGGCAGATGTCAAATTGTGTCACACAACGCAGTTTGTTGCGAGCCGCGTGTCTTCCAGAGACTCTTGTTGCAAGTCGAACTGTCTGCTACTACTTTTCCCCAGAAGTGGAGTTTCTTACAAATCCCTGAAAACGGTGGGTATCTCCCAAGCATCTAGTCTACCTGCAAGAGGGATTCAGCACCTCAAAACACCATATATTTTTCTTTCGAGAAAGGACCAGGACATGGTTACCAAGACATTCCCCAGTCATTACACTACGTGTGTTGTACATATCCTGTAAGATCTTTGTTTCGTCTGTTTCCTGAAGAGGATAATAACTCAGGAGAAGAAAGAAATCCTTCCTGAAGAATGTCAGGACATCTCTGGTTTGATACGACCCAGCTGGCTTCTTTCATCACGTAATGTACATGCACTGGCCATGATATATTTTTATAATGCCTCATGCTGATTTCTGTATGTATGTGATGAATAAGTGTCCGTAAAAAGCTAGTGAGAAATGTCTTGAGTGTTGGCAGACAAGAAAAGGAAGTCACCTTTGCTTTCTGCAACATGCATGACCCCTACACGTAGTTATTTCTTGCATCGGTCTCTGTGGACAGCAATGAGGTATCATCTTGCCCAGCCAAATGAGAGGAATGAGAGATGAAGAGTATCACCTTTCACAAAGACCACTACCCCCCTGAACGGGGAAGAAATAAATCTTAGTCTTCAGAAGATAATGCTTGAAAGATTGGTATTAAACAGTGCTAGCAGATACCACAGGGGACAGAGTTTCTGCCTGGAAGCTGATCACTAAATCTGCAGCATGTGAGAAGTAACGAGTGCAGCAGTAACGAGGCGAGGGTGGGGGTGGGTTTACCAGAAACCACAGTTGTGACGGAATCTCTATTCTGTACTAGATATAAAGGCTCTTATCCCTAAGTGTATTTTCCAGGAAGCCATAGTCCAGCGCTGGAAAAGGCCCAGCTGCGTGGTTGAATGCCTTCGGGCCACCTCTGCCATCTTCTCTGTGCAGCCTAGCCCTGGATAAGAATGTTCTAGAAGCGGCCGAGTAACTCAGGTTTGTAATCTTTGAAATGAGTCTTTCTGGAAACACAGTGTGACATCCAAGGCATTGTACCATATTCTTTCTGAAATTATGGGCATAAGTGGCATCTCAAGTGCATTACTGTCACTTAGAAAAATAAGAGAGTGGCGACCATTAACCAGCAATTTTCACTTGCTACATTGTTGATGTATCTGAATTAATTTCTAAGACAATTTATTTCCCAATTAGTAAAACTGTCTTATTTCTTCTACGTTGACTTGTTGCATGATAAAGGATCTTGCATTTATACCCGACATCTGTCCTCTCTTCAAGAGAGGACAAAAGGTACTGAGCTTAATTGCGTCCATCTGTCACTTCTGGAGCTGCATCAAAAATGAACCAGGGCTTAAATGACTTTTTCCTGTATATAAAACAAAACATTGCTAAAGCAGAGACCTGAAAGTCTAGGTATTGTTTTACTAAACATCATAGTATGCATGTTAGCTATTCACTTCATACAGCTTTTGACCAATAGATTCTAGCGACTGAATGTAAAATAAAATTCTGATTGTTGTTATTTCTGAAGGATTATAAGGCAGGTTTTCCTCCTTGCACTGTATCCAAATTGCTGCTGTTACTCTGAACACTGTGAGGTCAGAGTTAACTACTCTGAGTTAATGTAGTTTACAGGCAGCCCATACGACCATCTATCATTTTGCACTACCACAAACAAGTATGGTTTTACAAGTGTGTAGATACCATATCGGTGACTCCATATTCCACAGGTAGAGAATACTCTGTTTTCTTGATTGATTTCACTGCCTTTCAATCACCTATTAAGAGAAGACAACCCAGCATTGTAGAGCTGATGCTTTGCACACCACGAGAAACACTTCTAGTGGTTAAAAACCGTTTTCTGCACGATGGAGCTGGCCCTAGAGCAACCTCTGCTCACCCTGTGATACTGAACCCGCTCTGCATTGCAGCCGGGACCATACTGGAGACACCTGCCTCAGCAGGCTTTGCAGAGGACTCTTCCGTCATGGGATGGCTGTAGTGATTTTATTTAGCGAGTAGTCTGAGCACAGAGACCTCCTGCATTTCTGCTCTAATGATGACATTGTAGTCGTAGGTAAGGAAAGCTTCAGAGCAGCATAGAAAGAGAAGAAAAGGATTTGTGGACTGAGAGAATGGAAATTTGGTAGCTACAACAGAGCGATGGAAGACATCACAGGACAGAGCACAGCAGAGCTATGATGTTGCCAGAGGAGAGGACAGGTATGTTTGTCTTTTATATCTTTTATTACGTTTGGACACAGTCCATCTCGTTTACTGCGTGTATCGGTGTCTGTTGGCTATGGAAAGGTGAAGCACAAAGCAGCATATCCCAGGTCACGCAGTGGTAGCAGGGACTGTCCAACCCAAAGACAGGGAGCAAAGACTCATTTAGTCTGCGAAGACTCTTTGCTGAAATATCAGTGTACATTCCTGTACCTGACTGAAGCAGTTGTTCCTGGCAGAGCTCTGCAGTGCACTACAGCCTGAAAAACAAGGTGTTCACGTTCAGATCTAGGCCTCTTGCAGGCTGTAACAGAGCGTGCCCTAGAGCAGCAGGGGCAGCACAGAGGGCTGGTGGAGCGGCTGGGTGGGATCTGCCTTACAGCAATGCAGAATAGGGGGGTTCACTCTTTCTAACCATTGATCTTTGTGAGAGAGACAGAAAGCGTGCTGGGATTGTTTTAACGAGCCTTTGTTCCTACAAAGAACAAAAGGGAACTGTTAGGAGCTGTATTTAGCGTTGGCAGTGAAAATACCACTTTTATTTCCCCCAGTTGTCCTCCTCAATTTGCTAGCTAGTAAAAGCATATAGACAACCGCCCTCTGCCTTCTCACACAAGGGTCCTGAATCATTTTGGTAAGCCTTCGCCCAGGGGTATATTCAATCTGTTATTAACACCATGTAAAGTTTGTTGCTGAATTATTGCTAAACCACCCCTAGAAAAGCTATTTTAATTTAAGAAAATAAATCCAGCTTTTGTCTCTCAAATCTAATTTTCAAATGTTGCTTGTGGAAAGGAAGGCTGGACAGAGCAGCAGCAACTGAAATGTGTCTGTTTGACTTCAAGGACCACTATACCCATGAGATTACCCGTGTCCTCACTGGTTGGACACCCCAAGATTCTTTTCCTCTGGTTTTCCATTGCCATTTTGCCTCCTTTGCAAGGAGTCAAATGGCTTGGTCCTTCTGCCACCCCTCCCTGCCTGAGGAGCAGCAGTGGACAAGGGCTAGTAAGACAGCCCCACCTCAAGGGGCTTGTCGTGGTTAATTTGTGGGTGATTCTGACAGTGCTGCAAGTGCCACACAGGACTGTGAGCTGTGCAAGTGTTCTAGCTTGCTCTTTGCAGCTCCCCTTTCTTGGTTTTTATTTTCCTCCCCTTTACTAGCAAGGAAGCCCTTCGATGGGATGGGCAGCAGAGCCAGCCCAGGGCTCAGGAGGAACACTGACGGAAGAACAGACTGCAGCTGGTAAACCAAAACCTCCTCAGGGGCTGCTGCTACAAGGAGATTAGAGAGAATTCCCACAACTGGCATCCGGATTTCCTTCTCCCCAGCCCCCATTACAGCCGCTGCACTTCTGTCTATCAGCACGGTAGTGTAGTTGTAATGCACTCGTTTGCTCCCTCCTCGGGCAGGCGTGGGGGGAAGGAGCATGGAGAGCTGTACGGGGGCAGTAACACAGCAGTACAGCGCAGGACTGGCCAGAGCTGCACTTCTCATTATCACAACGGTGACAAGCCAGGAGCCCCAGAGAGATGAAAGGATAAACCTGAGCACTGAGGAGTGCCTCTGTCAGACACCCCAGATGTCACACAGGTTGGCAGGCTCCCTCCACTGACCCACCCTTACTAACCTCTAGCCAGCTGGTGATGGTGCCGGAAGGGTTGTTTACGGTTTATTAAGGTGTTTGAGATTACATGTTACATCAGCCTCACATGAGGTATATGGAAGCAGCCATTATTGTGAAGGGCTTGATGAAGAGCTGAATTCTGAGGTGACCACGGACAGCCCTGGCCAGAAATGATTAACCACCTAGGTGTCCTTTTACACTCACTTGCTGGGGACAGGAATTGGGAAGGGACAGAGAGGAACCTCTGTGGTCTCTGGAACATGACTTTAAGTAGTTGTGGTTTGGAGAGTAAGAGAGGCAGTCTGAGAGTCTCATGTGGCATGCAAGCGCTGCAGATTTTAACCTTCGGGAGCACCTATGGCTGAAAAAGCCCATACTTCTAAAAAATTACATTGATTTCTTGCCTGGGCAACACCTGTGTGGTTTTTATGAGTAACTGCAATGTTCCTGGTTTCTCAGGAGGAAGGGTGTGTTTTCTGCCTGCGTGTACAAGTCTGTCCTGGCAGAACATACATATTTAAATGGACATAGGACATTTGTCAGCGGTGGCAACTGCACTGCCCTCGTTACTTAAGCAATATTGTTGGAAGTGTTTTATGTCTGAGGTGAGCTTTACAGGAATCTATAAAAAGCAGATGCCAGAGGTGATGTACATGGCTGAAGGACACAGTGGTGGGACAGGGCACATATACACCAGGCATGGTTTGAGGATGCCAAGGAATTCCCATTCTGGGGCTCTCTGGCTGACTAAATTCTGTCTGTTCCTTTGGAAAGGGGAAAGATTGTAGACTAAGTATGCCACAGCAGTAGCAGTGTAAAACCAGAAAACATCTAACAGTTCAACAAAAAACTTGCTTGTGGAAAAAAAAGAGCATCTCCCCCCCAAATATTTATTTTTCACAATGTTTCTGAGATTACTATTTTTTTAAGTTGTAGCAGGTGAGGCCTGGGCCACTTTCAGGTCATTGTGCAGAACAGGTGAATAACACCCCAAAGCACCTCACAAACCACAACAGACTAGAGGTCCAGTCCTCAGGGTATATCAGCTCACAAATGAATGGTCCTAATATTCAGGTACCCACAGATATTGCTCCTGTCCTAACCCAGAAACCATCTCTCAGAAACTCCCGGAAGGGAAAAGAGCAGAACGGAGACATCGGTTCCTCTGAAAAGGGACTCGGCCCCCTCCTTCCTTGCATCTGCCCACCCTCGGCAGGCTGGCTGGGAGCCTGGCAGTTTGCATTTAGAAACTAACAGCCAGGATCTGGCAGCTGAACTTAAGAGGTTCGGCAGATACAGAGTTTCATTCGCAGGACTCCTGGATCACAGCTCGGAGGAACAAAAGTCTAAGTGTATCTATGAGCATTTCTCGCAGCAGCTTCCCTTCTTGGTGCATTTTCTTTCTCTAAGGAAAAGTTTCAGAGTTTCCTCCTACAGGAGAAACCTTTAATTCTTCAGATCAGTGGGGAGGGCTGAGATCCTAAAATAGCTAGAGCTAGAACAGAAAACATCTCCCCACTTCCACTCGCCCTTTCACCTGCTCTTTCTCGTTCTCCTGCTTTCCCAGCTCAGCCACCCAGCATTCACATACACAGTAGTTCCCCCACTCTTATCCTTCTCTTCTGCACTAAGTGTCCAGCCATTTTGGAGAGTGTGGCTTTCTTGTCACCAAAGTAACTTCCAGAAGGAAATGACATTGCCAACAAGACCAAGAAATGTTCCAGAAGAGATCCCCAAGGGCTGCCAGACCCTAAGCCACAGGGTTTGACACGTTTTCAGCACGTATAGTCTCTGGCCCCCAGTTCCTTTTGTGTTAGCCTGGGAGCAGTAGAGTGGGTCCTGACAGTTTCTCTCTTGGCTTTGGGAGGGCCAGGGTGCCTTTCAGCTGCATTTGCAGGATTTCACCACCATGTTGGAAAGCTGCTCCACTTTGGGGGTCCTCCCAACATAGTACAAGATAGTGAGTGGCTCCAGGTCCTGGGGGACACAGCAGGGTGAAGCAGATGCCTCAGGGTTCAGCGTGTTGTATAAGCCCAGCACCTGCAGAAACAAAAGTAAACGTGGTGACAAATCAGGGATACAGTTAAGTTGTTTGACGACAGGACTGCAAAGCCAACAGGCCTCTAGGTTTTTGGACCATGCCCATCAGAGAGTATTTCCTTGAGGTAATACTCCCCTGCCACTTCCTGATCACAGCCTGCTTCTAAAGGGTCTCATCTGCCCTGGCCTGACTCTTCAGCCTTTTTTTTTTTTTTTTTTCCTGTAGTAGCCTTGCTCTGTGTTGGATGCCTAGGGGCTGAAGAAGTGCAAGTAGTTGTCTCATCTCTGATTTGGTATGGTGGATAATGTCACAATTTCTGCTCTTAAGAAGGCTGTGTGTAACCAGCCCGGGGCCACTGTCTTGGGTTCCATTAAATAAACCAGAAGAAAGAACATCAGTGCTGCTTATTTCAACCAGCTAGCACTGGATGGATGCCAGTGCTCTTGAGCATCCACAGTTCCCTGCCAGCTTTGAACTGTCTGATGCTTTCTCTCTCCAGTCCATCCTCCAAGTCATTACACTACAATGGTGGAGTCAGGAGAACGTCCTGTGGGACCCCCGTGGATTTTTCCTCCCAGCTGGCCCCAGCCCACAGATGACTGTACACTTCAACCATGTAACTGCTACAGAACAGTTGCCATATTTCTTGCCAGAGGTGGCTGCTTCTCAGCAGTGAGCAACTTCTTAAGTTGTGAGGCCAAAACATGATCTCACCTGCACTACTGTGGTCTCATTAGTGATCATCTGGTATAAATGACAGGGTCTGGCACATTGTCTTCTAACTACTTTACAGTCTTTGGGGATGAGAGGTGCTAAGGAAACATCCTATTCTATCATCCAGATACACGTAATTGCAGTGGTTTTGGTAGAAGCTCTCTGGGATACTGAGCAAAGTAGCCCTGGCTGTACCACAGCGGTGCCACGTGCTCTGGGACCGCTCTCCTCAGATACAGTAGGTTTAAACAGACTGGTGAGAAATCTTTCACCATGTTTGTTCCAGGTGGTGCTGGCAAGCTGTCAGCAGCAATATTGTTCTAAAAGTTTCTTGGATTATTCAACTGACCTCAATGCTTGATTGTTTCCTTTCTTGATCAAGAAAGGAACATGAGGGACCATTCTCAAACCTCCTTTCTCTCACACTGATTCAGTCCAGTTATCTACTAGAGAGCTTCTCAGGACAACCAGATGGTAAAGCTCTATGCCCATTACTCTTTCAAAGCTGTTCGTTCCCTGTTCGTTCTTGTCCTTAACACCCAGCATCTGTTCACTCCTTCATTCCCACAGACTGACTGTTCCCACTGATACTAGTCGTTGAGCTCCAGTGAGCCTTGCTGCTCTGCAGACTCAAGCTGTCGAGAAAATGTCAGCATCTTTTCTGCAATATCATCTTTACCTAGTTATCTGTTCTTCAGCCGAATCTGCTTTTTCCAGTAACTAAAAGGTGAAGCCCAAAGCTAAGTTATTAATGAGCTGCTGCATTGTCTGGATTGCTGCCTTTTCTCTTCTGAGGACAGAAGCGCAGGATTTTCCTCTGGCTTTTCTTACTTCTACAATGGACTACCTGCTCCTTAGGCTGACTTCTTCCCTTGGTACTTCTCCCATGCCTGTCCTTTTATTTTCTTCCACTCTAGACAGTAGCCAGGCTCAGGTGGTATTCTTCCCAAAGACTGCCTAGGGTACTCATATTAAACAAGGTTATGCTTAAGTTACCTAAAGATACTCGCCACTTTTCACATACGAGCCTCGCTGCCTAGTAGGTTCCTCCCTGCCATAGATTTGTTGAGATTTATACAGATAGAGAGGATGCCTGTGCAGAAAGGAGAGATTACTGCATGGCTGTGTTCACTTCTGAACATGGACACAGATTTTCCTTCGTTTTCGGGCTACAGCTGCCGCTGTGGTAGCAGATGGCAGCTGCGTGCCATGGCATGACAGTTTTGCTGACAATCTGGCACAGAGCATAGAAAAATCCTCTGTCCAGTGCAAACTGCAGGAGAAATTTAGGCCAAAGATAATTATCAGAGTTGATGTTTCATCTGAACAGTTCAATTAATACTCTGGACATCACCAACTAAGTATGCTAAAATGATCAATCCTGCTGTTTCACATCTTATCCAAGAGACAGCATCATCCTCCTCCTCAAAATTTGGCTGGAAGCATAGTCTCAGTATTGACTCCAAAGGATGCACATTTTCCCACTGAACCACCTAGACTCTTTTCTGCAGCTTCTTTGGGCATTTTTTTTTACAAATATTGATCTGAATTGCTTTGATGCTTTAAAAACACCAGATATGATCAGACTTAGGGGGAAGGGGGAGTCACAGCCACAAGCCCTGACAGTACAATATACTGGATGTACCGTGCTGTGAGTGGTGTCTGCACTGCGGAGGTATGGACAAGGGCCTGAACAAAAGTTAGCAAAGTAGCCTTTAGGCTCGTGGACCCATTTCCAGCCAAGGTCCTGTCGGAAGTCGATGTACAGAGGACGCACGCAGCAGTTCTCCTCCAGGTTCCTGAAACACAGTAGTGAAAGACAGCGCATCTAAACAGGGGCTTTGTATGTGATTATGTGCTGAAGCTTCCTGAGCAGAAGGACTAGTACCAGCAGTGCCCAGTGGGACGTGGTGTTTGTCTGCACCAAGCGCAGAGGAGCAGCACAGGCTAGCAATGCCGGGCAGCTCAGCAGCCTGGCATTGCTTGTACCCGCTGGCATGCTGCTTGACCACTGGCGCAGGGAAGCAGCACCCCGCTTGCCCACAGCAGCGCTTGGGTCCTCTCTGGCACCTGGAGCTAGCAGGGAGCTGTCATGGGTCCCTTTCCAGGCTGTACTCCAGGAAGTTGCTTGCAAGTCTCCCTCTAGCCAATGGCTCAGACAAATGCACACAGTGATTCTGCTGAGCTAGCCAGCAACCCCTTCTCGGACCTCGAGGAGCAGCTGGCTGAGCTGTGCTCCTTCTGTAGCCCCTGTGGCACCACGGTAATCCACAATCCCCTTGAAGGGCTCTGCCTTTCCTGGTGGCACGAAGTCTCGCCAGGCTTTCCCACCTCAGGCATGGGACCCGGTAATCCCAGGCAGGATTCTCACCGGAAACAGTAGTTGGTATCCAGGGCCCGTTTCTTTCTCTGGCTTCCTAATGCTGGGCTCTCCAGCCGATGTGGGGGTAACATCATCAAGATGAGGTGCGGATTATGCAAGTCCTTCTGCTTCTTCAGGCGCCCCAAGTCACCACGGCCATAGTCATCCTCACTATCTATGCCTTTGGAGAAAAACAGAATCCGCAAAGAAGAAATCAGTGTGGAAGTGGAGGATGAAACAAGAGTTTTCAGTGCTTTTAACACTCTCAAGCCTGCCCTTGAATCATAGTAAAAGGGATTCAGGCACCACATCCGCTTTCTCTGGGACTTCTTCCCTCACAGGACCCCGTCACTTCTGGTGAATCTGACTGCCATAGGGCTGAAATAGAGGCTTATGGACCACCTGTTTTACCATTTGCAAACTGCTGGTGGGGCCATTAATCCATTCCACTTACTCCTGGCTTCGGTCCCAGGAAAGGCCGAAGATGAATGGTTTGAAGATGTCAGATCACTGGCACTCTGGAGAACAGCCTTAGAAATGGAGCCTGTGGGGGCCAGTGGCTGCAGACCAGGGCTGCAAGCCAGGAGGTTCCAAGTTCTTAGGCCAGCCAAGCCACTGACTGTCTGGGCCACCTCACACAGGATGCCTGACTTCCTTGTGTTTCAGTCACCCTAACTGGAAAGCAAAGCCTCCAAGGAAATCTGAGAAGGCATCAAGCTGAACTCCCAGAGAGACACTGAAATACAAAACGATTCCTTTCTGCAGACACTCATGCAAAGCCACTCAGCCTCACTTTCTTCCATTCCTAACCTCCTAACTTTCTTCCATTTCTAACTACAAAGTGGATATACCCACATAATTGACATGCAAACCCAGATGTGTATGCTTTAAGACAAATGTTATGCAACATAAAACGCTCAAATATGCAAAGCAAGACCTCATTTTTTCTTTAGATAATTTAGGCTTTCCTTTCCCCAACAGCCTCCCCTAACCCAGCTCTTTATCACCTTTGAACTTGATCTCCAAGACCTCGTGCAAATTCTCCAAGATGTCCCCATTGGGCTGAAAAGTGTGGCAAGGACAGTGTATGCTAATTTCCAGGCCGAGGTTGGTCTCTGCAAAGAAGATGACTCTGTGAGAAAGTTTTTCTCAGCGGGGACAGATCCTGGCGCAGGGAAGTTTCACTGAGGACATGTACCGTGGTAATTCCTAGACAGTGAGTCAGTCTCAAATCAGAGATGCTATCAGAGTTGGTGAACAGAATCTACCTTGAAAAAGAGAATGGGAAGCAGAATCTTGCAGCTTCACCTGTGTCAAAAGCCTTGCTCTTGCTACAAGAAGCTTCCTGGGCAGGTGAGGAGGGTGCTTCTAGTATTCAGCATCCAGAACCATTTGTGAGCTTCAAGAAGCTCCACTGGAAAAAAAAGTATTTTGAAGAGCTGACTTGTGGTGTCTGTGTTAAATCTGTTTTGCCATTCTCAGTACCTGTCTACTCTCTGGCTTCTGGTTACTGTCTGAAGGACGATGGACAAGTAATTTCACTGGAAACGTTTTTCTCGGCAGCTGCAACCTCCTGTTTTGTTGAACTGCTAGTGGTCTAAGTCACGCAGACCTTCCAGAGGCAAGTCTACTTTCATAATAACTTCCTGTATCAGTCGTGCTGTGTGGGCCTGACTAAGGAACATAAGGCTTTTATGAGAGCTCCGTTTTTATGTTGTGTCATGAATTAAAACATCTGGCTCTCTGGGGCACTGACAAGGTGCCTAGCACCTTTTTTCTTAAGCACTATATACTCTGTGATGTCTTGTCAGCTAGTGTGCCTGCCCAGAGCTCGCTGCAGTTCCAGCCCTGAACTCCAGCCATCAGAACACAACTTCGATTGCTTGCAAAAGGAGCAGAGTACAAGCTCACGGCTTACCCTTCCAGGGAGCAGCTGCTTGCCAGTACCTGCTCTCCAGTTTTCAGTGGCACCTAGCTTCTATCTGTGAGGCTGTGAGTCATGGTGTCTATGCCCCAGCTGTGAATGGGGTCATTGTTCTTGCTGGGAGCTGCCCCATAGCTATCTAATGGGCTGCCCAGTGGTGGCAGAGGTATGTTCACTGCAGTGCTAAAGCCTCCATCTGTCTAGGTGTGTCATCCTCTGGTATTTCCTTACCTTTATACCTGCCAAGCTGTAAACAGCTAAAGAAACCAGGATCCTTGCTGGTTTTTTCCCTACTAGATTTGCTGTAGTCCCCATGAAAATGAAACCAGAGCAATCCTCATTTTCTGTGTATTACAGATTATAGTTTAAACAAGCAGAGGAGTCCCTCCGGGCTTAGAACTAAATAACCAAAAGAAGGTCCAGCATCTCTCAGTAAAAACAATTTCCTCCTCCAGAGGATGAATCCTCATTCTGACTCAGCCTGCAGAGCTAGTCAGAAGGGACTCCAGGACAGAGCTAGGAGTCTAGCAAATGCGGTGTACTGAGGTAACTCTCTGGGGGAACGCTTGTTTTCAGGTTAAAGGAAGCTGTCCTCTACGTGAGCCCAGCTCCTGGAAAAAAACTGTCACCACCAATCCACATTTCTATGGATGCCTTGACACCTGGTCCTGCTAAGACCCCTACCTCTATGCAGAAGCCACTCACGCACAGTGTCGGTGACGTCGAAGGACAGCCACTCAGGGGAGCCCCGTGTCTGCACATTCCTGCCACTGAGGTAGCGCTGCTTTGCTATGTGCTCATCTGGCCGAAGGACCTGCGTCAGAAGGAGTGGTAGAGAGAATCAGCCAGTGCTGTGCATAAGGAAGGGATAGCCTTGGGTCTCTTTTCTTCCACAGCTTGCTAAAAACTAATTCCGAAGGTTGGTCCCAGCAAGTGAGACACCAGGAATAACCTGGCATAGGGGAGGAGGACATGCTTCACAACCAACCTGAATTCCATCCTTGTTTTGGGGCACATATCTAGAGGCAGAAGCACAGTAATTGATATAACGGGTGGGTTTGTTTCTGTATATACCTGTGGAATGTGGGTCTGGGCAACCTGATCTAGTAAAAGATGTCCCTGCTCACTGCAGAGTGTTGCACTAGATGACCCTTGAAGGTCTCTTCCAACCCAAAAATGCTTCTATGGATTTCAGAGTAGAACCGACGGTGGGCAATAGAGCATCTTGCCACAGATCCCTTGCCCAGCAAGCCCTCTGAATCCTACACTGTGGCATTTTTGTGTGTCCTCACTCTTCAACTTCTATCAAAACACACCAGGGCTAATCAGGTTTGCAGACCTCTTCCCCTGATCTGGCATCTCTTCCTGCTTCCAGACAGCCACAGCCTGTGCAAGGTGTTCCTGCAGGACCCCAGGTTAACTCCACAGAGCACTGAACCTGTGGAGAAGCTCCAAGATTGCTTCCTTGACAACGGTGTCATCTGGTGGAGAACTGCTCTGACCTTTGAGGCTGAATTCCACAAAGCCCTCAAGAGCTAGCAGCCATAGGACAATTTTAGCTGCTCTTTTACTGCAAAGCAGACAGACACCAGCCTGTGGGAATGTGCTGTCTGGATGATAACTGTACCATTAGCTGGGTGATCCAGCCCAGCTGGAACCAGACCTGATTCTGCCAGAGGAGTCTATGGGTTCAAACCAAACTCCAGATAAGTATACGAATTATAGCCCTGAGAAGCTGCTGCTGACAGGAACACTGAAAGCAAGCGTTAGTTTTTTGGTACATCGGTGACAAGACAGAGGGCTCCATCCACTGGATTAGCACCAGTTGTTCTGCACTAGCCAAAGGAACAAAACTGCGACAGGACCTAGGCACGCAGATGTGACAGAAGGGTCAGGGCTGCTCCACTGTGGAGAGGCTCACCTTCCAACCCCCTTCTCAGGGCAGCACAGAGCTGAAGGGTGCACCATGCCAGGGTGCCCAGAGCAGCCAGCTAATGGGAGTGGAGAAAGGACAGCACCACACTGCAAAAGGGAAGAAAGGTGACTGAATCACTGCATATGCTGGAAGGAGCCTGGCGTACAGCGTGAGATTTCTCTCTCTCTCTTCTCTGGCCCTGCACATATTAATCGAGGCAACCATTAAGGAGCCACGCTATTCTAGGCTCAGGCACAAGGGCAAGTGAGAAGAATACTCACCTGGAAGAGCTCAATGCGCTGCTCACTGCGTTTGGAGCTCGGGTTTGGCACGCGCAGCACCCGAAACTCAGCCCGGAACAAGTTGGTGCTGTTCTTCTCTGCCGAAGACACATTAAAGCGGAACACGTTGGAGGTGACACCTTTTGGACAAATGCCCAACTCATCTAGGAGAAAGATGGAAAGACTGAGAACCACAGGTCAGAAGGCCAGGATCTCAAATAAATATTGTTTAAGAAAGAGCTTTCCAGCCGACCATTCAAACATCTTACCACCTGTGGATGGCTATCTAGCTAGAGATGACACAGGATGAATTCACTCAAATTTGGTCTACATTGCAACATTTTGAAAAATCTTCCCACTACTGCCACCATTATTTCAGGGCTACAAGCCAGAGACTCAGTAGATATCAACCACAGTATTTTTAGTATTATGTCTTCTAACTCTGTTCATTAGATGTTGCTAATGCTAAGTTTGCTGCACCCAAAATGATGTCCCTAGCCAAGGCAGTGGGGCAATCATCTCATTTGCAGCTACTGGGGCCCATTCCCAACAGCTATGATGGTGTGACTCTGCTCATGCTGGAGACATGAAGCCACGTAGGAGGTGATTCCATTGCTGTCGAATCTTAGTTCTACAAACTTTGACAATGAAGGCTAGCCTAGTGTCTACAAAACATGAGGTGTGGAAGACATTATGGGGCAGTGACTATTCAGTGTGCACTGACAGAACTGGGTTTTAAGATCAGTTCTCACTTGCGACCTGGAGAAGGAATTGATGAATAGTACTAGATAGAGCATTCTTCAAGGACAGAGTAATAGTGCTGAAAGGTCTGTGGAGATCAGACACACGGGCAGGAAATAACGCAGCAATTCTCTGCCTTGATGTGTGCCTGTTGAACATAAAAGTACATTTCAGATGCCCAAAAGAGAGTAGGTAAAAGCTACGAGTTCCAAAACAGACTCCTCAAGAGAAAACAAGCCTCTCCTCACTGGAACCATTTAGATCCCATGGAAAGTCTTCATCATCGCTGTTGTTCCTCTCCTATTCACCTCCATTAGCCTTCAAGGCTGTAGCATCATTAAGGCTTCCTGCAGACAAGACACAGCAGTTCTTGCTCTTGCTACATCCACATGTAGGTCCTAGAGGACCTCTCATATGACCTCCAACCATTGTCCAGTGCAACATGGGACTCTCACATCAGCTGATATTTAAATTGTTTTTAAACAAAACAAAACAAAAAGGAACAAAGAAAAACTATCACCTGTTTCCAGCCTGTCACACAGGCTAGAAGCTCTAGTGGAAGTAACCTTCAAGGTAGATTCCTGAGGCTGGCCCCTCTCTTTTCAACACCACCGCTACCTCCTCAGGAAAACAGCTTCTGAAGGTTAGCTAGTGTGCCTGAGCACAGAGGTTCACCTCCAATGCCGTGTTCTGCTTTGAGCAGCACTGATGCACTTCCAGAGTCATTTCCATGAAAATGAAAGTTGTTTTCTTGTGCTACACTCAGATTCAGCAAGCAGGAGCCTGACAAATTATAGGGATGTGTTCTTAAGGTGCTGAAGTATTACTCAATAATCTAATGACCAGATGCTCACACTGGGCTTTAAATGGAGGAGGTTTTGTCATTTGTACTACTGAATGGAACGGTTTTCCCATACAGGAAATTCTCTGGCTGCTATCAAGGAGGTGGATGTTCAGTAACCCCAGGAGACCAGACCTCACCGCAGCCATGAGCTGCTATGCTCAGCCCAACACGCAGTGCAAAGAGTACACCAAGCCACAGCAGGGCATCCACTACAGGGGCTCCACCTCTGAGGCCAGTTCTAGGTTTTATGGTACAGCAGAAACCACAAGCTCCAACCTCATTAAATGCCCAAAGGCATCTTCCTGGCTGAAGTCTAACACTGCTAACTGTCCTAGAACTAGTCTAGGTATTAAAACTGTGTAAAACCCCTGTATTAAACCCCTTAAGCTGTTTTGCACTCCTGGCCCTATTAATAGTGCTGTTAACAGCCTGCCCTTCCATTGCAGGTCTGACTGCCTGTCCACAAGGGGTGTCCCTGTCATCAGAAATTCCTTTCTACTTCAGACCAGCAGTCAGCCTAGCCCCGTATCTGCTTCCAACAGTAGTGCTTTATCTGATGATCCATTTAGAGACTGCAGATCAGATCCTACATCACAGTGCAAAGGACAGTCAAAATAATTTATTACCATAACCTTAAGATTTTTGGCTGTTAAGCAGCCACGCTGCTAAGAGATTACTGTATCTACTGTACTTCACCTGCTGTCCCAACACTACCTTCTACCTACTTATTTCACCAGCAAGATGCTGCTGTCTTGGGAGACCTTCCTAGTGGAAATACTAATAGCTACATTCCCTTCCCTAAGAAGTTTCATGTTCCTTTGTACCCTGGTAACAAGAATTTGTGATGGGGACATGGAGCTGCATTCTGTGTTTCTCTCTGAATGCTGTGAGGCTGGAGACTGCTTCTCATAGCAGGGTGTCCAGGATACAGGTCTCACTCCCCGTAAACTGACTACTTTGGGGCAAACTACTTTTTGGAAGAGGTCACAGGTAAGGGAGGCG
The DNA here is from genome assembly GCF_000710305.1 of Buceros rhinoceros silvestris. NCBI lineage: Eukaryota > Metazoa > Chordata > Aves > Bucerotiformes > Bucerotidae > Buceros > Buceros rhinoceros. The sequence goes on along the minus strand of NW_010413325.1, from coordinate 2,828 downwards.
AGGCGAGTTTTCAGGGAACTTGGTCCGGTCCCAGACTGGAATCTGGACATGTCCACCTACCAGCACAGAACAAAGCCTGGATGCAATATTCATGCAAGTTCTTCCAGAGCGTAACACTCAGTGGCTGTAACCAAGCCTGGAGACAAGGAATCTGTGACAGCCTGTGCACCCACGCCAGGCTATGTCTGACATGGACTCTACCACTACTGTGGAGCCCAGACACATTGACTGCACAGACAATGAGACCAGTAGCCTTTTAGCACAGACAACATGATATAGGGAGCAGGTTCTTTTGGGAGCTTCTCTCTTCCTACTACTGCTCTCAGTGAGGTTCATGTTCTCCACATGCTGCCAGTCCTACACAGCTGCTGTTTCTGGCAAGCTCCATGAAGGCTGATGGCTGCGCGGTTAGAGTTTGATGCCATGGAAGGGCAGGCTGTCTGTGAGCAGGTACTGCCTCGCTCCATACTATACCACTGATACTTCAAGGCGTTTCATGCCAAAGCTGTATAACTTTGGAGAAAAAATTCATCCTTCTGGAACTCTGCAGGCAGCAGGTTTGGAGGGAAGAGCTGCTTGGCCTCAGTGACCCATGGCTTTAATTGCCTTGTCTCTCAAGCTGGCTTGGGAAATAGCATCTACTTTTCCTCAGGAAGGTAAGCAAAGTCAATTGTAGGACCATGGCAGATGCTCTCTCAGCTTGAATCTAACCAAGTCAGTGCTTACGGGGGTCTGAAACCCCATGAGTTTTAGGAGATTCCTGAAGTGAATGGCCAGTCAAGGGCAAGTTATGCTCTGAAAGTCCCTTATAATTCAGGCAGCGTGCCTGAGAGGCACCGCTGAAAGACCATTCCACGAGTCACCAAACAGCTCAGAGTAGGGATGGAGAACCTGGTCCTGAATATCCTTTCTGCCTAGAGGGATAAGCTTCTCCCTGCTGCTACTTTTTGCTCCTCAACTCTGCTCACTTTCGGGACTTAAGTCTATGAGAAGGAGTTCTCTGAGCCAACAAGCCACTTGACTAATAGTTTGGAGCTAGAACAGTTCATGTGCATCTGAGTGTGCGTGCACACACATTTCAGACTTGTATCATCCTCAAAGTTCCCTCCAT
>NW_010413325.1:0-1535 GCF_000710305.1 Buceros rhinoceros silvestris | reverse complement strand
GACTGGCTTTGGCTCCGAATGTGCTCTGAGGTCACCATCTGGCACTGTGACAGAGTCATGGGAAAGTTGAACGGCCGCCACTTCTGAAGACAGGGGCCAAATTCACCATGGTGTAAGTGATGAAACTCACCATGTTTCAATAGCAGCACCTCTCCTGACACCATGGGCTCAGGTCTGAGCTAGTCTCTCCCTGTGTGACCCAATTCCAAAGTTCCCTCTTTCTCTGGGTGGTGGCTTCTACACTGCCCACACCCAGGAATTCAATTTCAGCACTACTTGGTCCTTTGAATCCACTGCTCAGCACCTTGCCCAGTGCCCTGTAGGGACCCAGGACTGGTTCACTGATTTCCATAGGAATTTTACCCAATGCACAGACCCTCCTCACTGCTCCTTCTCAAGCACCACATCTCCATTCCTCTTTCCCATCTACTTTACCCAAATCCACGCTTCTGACTTCATTTTCCACTGCTATGCTTTCTCAGTTCCCTTCCCCCAAACACACTGGTTCATAGTATGGCTGTACTATTTTGCACAGACACTTGGTTTCCCCACAAATTTTTAGACTTTTGCAAACAACACTATGCCCTGTGCACTTTGTTTCTTGAGTCTTGGCTATGATTAGCTCAGAGCTAATCATATAACCATATGGCGTGCAGTCTGCTAGAGATTAAAAGAAATTTGTTGCACTGCCACATTGTAGCTCTTACTCCAGCTCATCACACGTCAAGATTAACATAAATCTGGCAGAGTAACTGCATTCTGAGGCTGCCTGCACCAAGTCACAGCTCCTCCCCAAAACTGCTGGCATTCAAATTGTGTCCCCAAGACTGCAGTACATCATAGGACACCCTGCATGGTGGTAGAACTGCATGCCCACCAACCTCTTCCAGTCCTAAGGAATCCTAAGCACAGACTGAAAGGATTGCTTGTGCCTACATGTGTTCAGCATCTGCAATCCACTTGGGGTTCATGTCTGCTCAGACTGTTTTTCCATCTGCATCTGCTCACTTCTGCACCTGAATCTGTTTAGTGTCCACATCTAGGTCTGCTCATCATCTGCTCCACACCTGCCCAACGTTTGTCACATTTCCTCAACGTCTGTGTTCCCTCGGGGATCCCCTTCGCATCACTGCCTGCTTTGCACCTGCTCAGCGTTCCCGTTATCTTCTCCTCACTCTCTGAAGCCTGACACTATCTACGCGAGTAGCAGCCTCGACAGTGCCCTCCAGGCAGCAGTCCCTTCTCAGAGCCTCCCCACCTGCTCCACAGCCAGGGCGGGTGCTGCACAGACCACACAGGTTGCCTGCCGCTCTGAGGCAGGCGCTAGAGCTTCAGCAGGGAGGAGTCCGTTTACCTGCTCGTCACCCGAACGCGAGCCCTGCACCTTCTCCCAGCCCAGTGTCCTGCATTCGCCGCCAGAGCCAAGCTGCCTCCCTCCTCCCCGCCTACCTTCTCACCCCTCCCCGCCCTCCTCCAGATGTCAGGGCTCTGGACACGGGCTTGGCTCGCTGGTCCCGTATGGGGCCTGGGCCAGT
>NW_010413324.1:0-23163 GCF_000710305.1 Buceros rhinoceros silvestris | reverse complement strand
GCTCCGTCCGCAGAAGGATCCCTGCAACACCCAACTACAGCCTTTTGCCCAGGAGCTATTTCTGGTTATGCAGTAGGGAAATACAAATGTGCCTTCCTCAATTTCTGTTGTTAATTACAGCCCTATCCAAATAACATTGGTAGAAATTACGAAAGAGAAGCAGGAGAAGAGAAGATCTACTTATTTACTGAGGATCTTAGAAATCTAGATGAGAAAGAACAGAAACTAGCTAAATTGAAATGTATTATAAACTCAGAGTATTTGTCTACCTTGTAATCTATATGCATAGCTGAATACTCAGTTGATATTATAACCTTGTTTTGTTAAGCCAATGGAAACAGATTCCAGTATGGACAATCTTCTGCCAGTTCCCAAATAATAGAATTAAGCTCCTCTTAAATCGGTTTATTTTGGTCACAGATTTTCCTGCTTATAATCATTCTCCAAACCCAAGTAAGCATCTCCCCAGGAATCTCTGGTGTTTAACAACATCAATTTAGTTAGACGGTATCAGCAGCACGTAAGCCTGGGGCACAAGCACTAAACGTTCCCTTCCTGTGTTGAATCATTTCACACACTCCTGTTATTCAGGATAAAGCACATTAGGAAACATCTTGCTTAATTTGGTTTATTGCAATGATGAATATTGCTCAATCACTTTTCTTTTTGATAGTGGAAAATTAATGATCTACACATCACTAATCATTTACTATGTTAACATGTACTTCATGGATCATTTTTTCTGCGAAAGGTGGGAAAGCAACATATAGTGGAAGCAGTTTTTCCAAACTATTTGGATATCTGAGATATAACCAGTGAGTACTTCACAGCTTACTGTGGAAAACTTTATTCTATCATTGTCTCTTCAATACTGTGTTTGTAAAGTGTTATTAATTTTCCCCTCAAGAAGCATCAGCTTTCTATTAAATATTTTTTTTCAGACTAGCAGATGCAGAATGACTACGTAAGTTGTAGAAAGCCTGGGTCATATCAAGAATGTCTTTACTCTAAGCCACAGTTAAGTGTTTTCAAAATGAAAGATCCAATTTTCTAAAACGTATACTTACATTCGAGATAATTGTGCATCTAGACACACAGGTTGACAGGGCACAACTAAATTTTAGTGTAAAGTCAAACTGAGATTTTGTATCTGGCCATGGAAAGTTTGGTCTCTAAGGTCTCTCTATTCCTTCAGAATAAAACTATCCGGAATTTTCCGTAACATAACATTGATTTCTATATTTATGCTGAGCTAATCTGTACTTATGAAAAATTAATCCTATACTAAAAATTGAAAATCATTAACAGGGCTCAAGGGACACAATCTTGCAGACTTTGAAGCAAAGCTATTTGTTTTTCATATGTCCTGTCTATGAACAAATACACACTTAGCTGGAAAAAAAGATCTTTTGGCGTATTTTAAAGATGTCCAGCATAGAGAAGCAGGAATATGCATTTGACTGGGAAATTGCTATTTAGGCCTGCTAGGAGCCAGTCTCCCACACGGGACCTGCAAAGAACTTCAAAAGGTAATAAATTGATCAACCAGGATTCATCCACTACTCCCTGTTACTGAACCCCTAGAAGACTGGACAAGGTTGAGTTGAAGTACTGCCACATCAAACACTCCTGTGCTATCAGGCTTTCAGTCTCAAATTCACCAGTTTTTAACACACATTAGAACCTTAGGGTTGTTCACAGAATGATAGGGCTCTGAATGTCTATAGTAAGATAAACTGATAAGGGGTTAGGGGATTTTTTTTTTTCCTATCTTAAAAGGGCTTTGAACAGAAATTAGTTACCAGGTGTTTTTAATTTTTGAAGATGTAAGCGTCAAATAAAAATCATGTCTAAATGGAGAACGTAAAAAAATATTAGGCAGAATTCCTGTACTGTGACAGACTGATAGAATTAAGTACTTGAGTAAAACTGCAATTAAAAAAATGGATAAAATGGGATCCATATTCCCACTGACACACTCTAAAATAAATTAAATCAGGTCTCCTTTCACTCTAGTGGACTTCAGACAAGTCATGGTATATATCTGAGAAATCACCTGTGGTAGGCCAGCAAGGCAACAAATGCCAGTTCTCAAGGGGCAAACAAAACTTACAACAAAAACTTCATTTCTCCAAACAATGCATTTTAAGTCAGCTGGTTTTTTTTTTATCAGAAGTTTATTCATCTCATACTTGTGATGAGCAAAGCTGACAACATTAGAAAATGTGAAATGTTTACTTTTTATATTCTCAACAATATATTTGAACTTTGAATTTCAAAATAAATGTGGGAAAAAAGCAACCAAACCAGCACAAGAAGTTTAATTCTAATCAAACCATTGCTGGAAGTGTTGGAGAGGGAAGGTTTCAGCTAACACACATTCTAAACGTAGGGAATGGCATTATATAGGACAGAAGAAGATAGCTATCAGACAGGCATTACTGACTTACATTAGTAAAATTAAAATTGTTTTCCCTCTGCACATCAAGGGTCCTCGCCATAATCCTGGGATCTAAGAATAACCCAAGTATGCTGCTAACTTTCTCACAAAGCTACTACACAGATTTATTAAATAATGTTTAACATTTACTAACCTGTTTGAATAGACTGATAAAGAGGTCAGCTAACTATGCCTTTATAAGATGATGAAAAGCTGTCTGGTGCTTAGTGGAACTACATCATGGTAATCAAAAATCTTGTAGCATTACCATCCTCACAGTGTAGAGCAAGAATATTAATTGTAGAGCAAAAACACTTTCTTATAAGTAGTAGAAATTTTCATTTATTTGTTTCACGCAGTAATATTTCTTGTTATTCTGACAGGCAGCAGGTAGTACTGTCAAATTTTGCTGTAAAGGTGTGTAAGAGAAGAACCCTAGGGAACCTAGAATTGCACTATTAGCAATGCAAGCCAAAAGAGTTTAAACTTTTAAACTAAGTTCCATCACAATACTCAAAGTGTCCCATTAAGCTTTAATTTTAACCAATTTCCAACAAGAAAAATGAGGAGGAATATTTTTAGCAACACTGATTTGTAAGAATAAAATACTAGTTTGGAGAAATTACTGCTCATTCATTATATGTAATTCATACCAAACTTGACATTTCCATCACTGTAAGTCCTCATAGTTCATTGATTATTTATTTATTTTAAACTCGCAGCCGATTACTAATGCATGAAAGTACCGCTCTCTCAGTTTGCAGATGAAGATCCCACCGAGATTTCAGGCATCACCCCATGCATTGCTAAAGCAGCCTTCCTTTCACCGGGCTAAAATTTCTTTGTGGGGTTTAAAAAAAACTTACTGTTTTCCTGCTTGTCATCCCTGTTCAGTGATTGAATAAAGATTTTATCCTATAATCATTCATGCATGAGTGATGTCATTCAGCAGTGATGCTAACAAGAGTTAGTGAAGGTACTCTGACACCAGCCAGTGGCTTCCTTTTTTTCCATCTAGCTTTTCCCAGCAAAAAGCTTTCCTCTTTGCATGGATAAATATTTTCTGGATGTGCAGCCCATACAATAAAATCACTTCAACTGTACAGATTTACATGGCCTCATATGCTCTCAGTCTATTTCTTTTGACTGTCACAGACAAAAATCAAGATGTTTAATTTAATGTAACTTTTTTTATGAATACTTAAAACATAATCACATCTTCTTTATGGGTCTTCTGCTAGCTTAGCCTCATTAAAATTCATTCTTATGAATGTGCAGTGCAGAGAAAAGGCTGCTAACATGTCACAATAAACCAACTGTCTGAAACCCTGCAAAAAAAAAAAAAGGTAACATTTGCCTTGTACCTTGTAGTTTATGAGAAAAGATATCTAGAAGCAGCTGTAAAATGGTCATAAAATAAAATTGGAATTTATATCAAAATTACTCTTAATACCTTGGGGCTTTTCTATCTCTGCATAGTTTACCCTGAGAGATTTAGTGGTGGACTTTTATGTTAACAGGCTGAAAGTTATAGTGGAGTTGTCAGTAACACTACCTCTTTTTGGCGTGTCTGCCTATATATCAGTCTATTTATTTTTAAATAGCAAGATAGTAATCCCCAGAAGGTGCAATATGAAAATGCTGTTGGCAACAGCTGTACGGTTATAGAGCCATTAACCAGCCTTAATGAAGATGCTGCTAAATGCAAGCTTTTCTTTTTTTTTGTTTTTAATAATAAGTTCTTTTTAAATGGGGGGTATGAGGTAGAATGGGCTTGTGTACCACCATTCTCAACCAGGTTTCCCCACAGACAAGGGCACTGTTCTGACTTCTACTTACAGCTTCTGTCAAGAGAAATTTACTTAAACAAAACCAACCAACCAAACAAAAAAAGCAGCATGAGAAACAGCAAGAAAATTTGCATACATACTGAATGAATTATGAACCATTTCCTGTATGTTCCTGCATCTGGGGCAGTGGTGGAAAGCAGTTACCATAAAAGCATTTAAAAAAAAATGCTGACCTTAAGTTCTAAGATAAGAAAGATGTGTATGCATACATATATGTGATAAGAAAATTGGAAGGAGTAGGTTTATCAAAATTGAAGGATTTGCACTAAAAAAACCCAGAAAAATTATTGTAAATGCATCTTACTCTAGATCCTGCCTCATGAGTAATAGCCCCAATGATTTACAGCTAGGGAAGAAAACAAAAAGTTTCTACATAAAATCTATGGTTTCTTTGGCATCAAACCCATGAGTTTTTCCGCTTCTACATCCAGACATGGTGCTTCCCATGATGCCCTGTGAAGTTTTACAAGAAAAGTTTGCACAGCTTTACTATCTTGTCATCTGAGTCTTGAAGTCTAATCTCAGTAATTACTACACTCAGTTTTTATCTACCCTCTATGATCTTTTAGAAATTTAGAAATGTGTGAGTTACAGAACTCAAACATTGAATGTTCCTGTTCCCAAATACTGTAGCATTCCAACCCCAAAATCCATACTGGTAACTTTCAGATAAGGAGATTCTCGGGAATAAGATGAATATGAACTTGCACAACTAAAATACAGTGTGAAATTATTTCTTCTTAAACAAAACTAAGTGCAAATGTTGGATATATTTCCATTTCTTTGATTACTACTTTGTACAGCGCTGCATAACAAAGATTAGTGGAGAAGACGGAAATGAAGTAAAGAACAAAAGTGAGTAAAGAACAATTAGCCACACTTGTTTACAGTATGATTACACAAGGAATCGTCAGGCATCTTCTTATTAGAGCAGAAGAATTTTATTTTAGTTTCATGAAAATTAGAAACAGAGAGTTCTTAAAGGCATAAAAACAGATGGTAAGGTACCACGTCTCAACAAGTTACCTGCTCTGGAGCAGTGCTACTGCTACTCACCCCCATATGAGCATAGGCCATTCCCGTGTGAACCAAAACATTAGTCTAATCCATTGCTGATCACATATCTGTACCTGACAGGCATACTTCACTGCTAGGTTGAGCTGGGTCCTCACATTCATAACACCTCAAATGTGAAGACTGTCTGCTGTTAACTAATGGAATATAAACTCTGCAGTTTTCTGGACCTTCTTGCTTCTGAGAACAGTGCCAAAACTTTCAAGTTAGTACTTTCTTCTTATTTCCAGCTTCCACTTGAAATAGATATCTATGGTCACTTTGCTTTAAGGCACAGTGCAATGGCTCTTTTAACAGGCCATGCTAGGTTGTGAAGAGTCACTTTTTGGGTGCAGCATTTTGACTTATGAAAATTGCAAATCATTGCAGAACTACTGATATCTTCTAAAGTATTTCTTGCTGGGGGAGAGAGAAAGAAATGGAACACAGAACCACAACAGCTGCTGGAAGCAGCATGCAAATGTCTGGTGCTAGAAGATCTTTCACCACTGAGAATGACTAGAGCTTGAAGTAGCCAACTATATGCACAGGGCTTCAAAAAGAAGCTTCACTGCTACCCTGTGTCATGCACAGCAATGCAAAACTTCATAGTCTTTTTAGATTGGCACACCTGCAGCAATACCTAGAGCAGCAGGCATTGCTACTGTACAGAAGATTTTGGAAGTTCAAAGTAATTAGGCTGATATAAGACTATATCAGGGAGAGTCATAATCAAGTATTTTAATATGCTGGGCTTCGCTTGGGGTCCTTAAAGACTATCTGAAATGACGACAGAGCTGCAGGCAGTTTAAGAAACAAAGCAAGAACAAAACCTGCACAGCTTCCTTTTCAAGAGATTAATTTCTGCTGGGAGTAGAAATGCTGGGTTTGAGTTATCCTAATCCTCTTGAGCCACTATATGCCTTTAATGAAGTGTGGACAAAGCCAGACAGTGCTTAAGAAACAACAGAAAAGACTCTGTAAAACGGTTTCAAGTCCACAGGGGATGACACATTTCTTGTTAAATAGGTTTAAAAATTCTGAAAAATTAAACAAGTTGAAATGGGATTTACTTTTACCATGACCAAAAAGTCTGATGACTTTGGCTTTGCTACATGATAACAAGGGCTAACTTTAACCAGAATTTGATGAAGCCTAATAACCCAGGACTTGCAACCCAGCATTACCTCAGGACCAAAGCCAGCTAGGTAATATATTCCTAGAGAAATGTGGATGGAAGTATATTTGGTATAAGTTGACTGTTACCACCTGTGTATGATACCATCTGGAAGCAGCCCGGCATGTTTAAAAAAAAAAATAACTTCAATAAGAAAAGTTAAGCGGTCTCAGTATGTGCACTAAACAATCTAAGAGGTTTGTTTAAAAACCTCCTGTTTGATTATAAGCTAAGATTATATGAAAATATGCTGGAGGATAGGGCAAATAGTAACTCTTACAGTAAAAGTTTTTGTTTCAGAGCAGATTATGTACGGTACAAGCAGAATCATGCTGGAGAGAAGCAAGATGCCACCTGTCTCATTTTTGGACTAAACAGTGAAAGAAAATTCAGGCATCTTACTCCAGTGTCTAATAATGTGGGACTCTGTTACCCACTGCTATCCTGAGCTGGGACTGCAGTGGCCAGTGTCACAGAGACATGGTGAACACCAGGGACCTTAGAACAGGATTCACAGAGGTATATGGGACAGGCTATCAAAGGGCCAGTGCAGAGACCCAACACCAACTTTTAGACCTCATAACTAACTAGGCATCTAAGCCTACAATAACAAAGATTTCCTTCTAAGATAGGCAGCTATGGTTCCTCTCCAGAGGCAAGATGCTTTCCTCCCTTCTCCCATTCATTCCACCAGAAGAGTGAGAAAAAGGAAGTCATGCTCAAGTCAAGTTGTACCTAATTCCACAAGAAATCAGTGGGATCAAAGACCACAATGCTACTAAAGCTAAAAAAGAATAACAGAGATTGGCCATAAATCTGAAAATCTTTTTCACATATATGTTATATATGTTATTCTACCAGTCATTTAATTTAGTTATTTGGAAAAAAAAAAAAAAGCATAGAAGAGTTCTGCACAGCTTTAGGTGTCTAAGACCTCTCACAAAAGCAATCAGATCACTCTGGAGACCAGCTGTGCATCAAGTAGATTGCTTTTATCTAAGTGATAAAAACCTTGTAGACTGTGAACAATACTGGGCATAAAACGTAACAATTTTAATGAATAACATAAAAAATGAAAAGAATGAGCACAAGAAATGGCAATTTAGTCAGAAGACGGGGAAAAGGAGCCTCCCTAACATGACATTTTATAGCAAGTGGGCTTTGCAGTAAGCAGAATTTAGAGGGGGCAATGGTATTTTCTGTTCTAATTAATCCAGTTGGAGTACCCTGCAAATCAATCAGGAATATTCCAGCATCAGCTGAGTGAACTTAAAGAACAAGCATTAACATATTTTGGACCTGTTTCAGATCCAGGATAAGTTGTGGAAACTCCATTAATTTCAATGAAGACGCAAAATCGGCCTTTTTACTGTAGTCTTCTACATCAACATGAAAGAAAAAGCATAAACCATTAAGCATATAACTGCCCATATATATCTTATTTCTTTTACGAGGCTCCTAGCAGGACATTAACAGCAGATTATATCTTTTGTGAGACATCTAACAGGACATTAACGATGGAAGGGTGCCCAATAAATAAAATCATTGTTATTACTACTACTTACAGTTGGCCTGCCAGCACCAACCAATAAAATTTTAACATTTGGAAACTCAGGAGCTACTTCAGCACTCTGCATTGCAAACCATCCTCCTCAAGTGTTAGCATTATTTTGTTAGGCCCAACTTGAACACAACCAAAACTTCATTTTAGCACCTAAATTTCTTTTTACTTCTAGGTACTGAAGATGCACAGCAGAGATTCAAGCACTGCAATATAACCACTGCAGGCACACAATACCTGCAAGAGGGGATAAAACAAGGAGTTTAAACTCAGTCTTACAGAAGCACAACTGAATGTTGACTTGGACAACATCTGCACAAATATTTAATGACCTTGTCAACACTGGCTTTTCATCTGTGGTGCCTTTCTACATTTTGTTGTGCATTCTCATCCACTATCATTCCCTATGCAGCGGTACATTGCACCATTTAATTACATCTTCCTCACAGGAAATTAGAAGCATTTTGTAGCTCATTATTAAAAAAAGGCGAACTGCAAACTTCAAATCAAAATTTATTTTTCTAGAATGTCTCGTTCAATACCAAAAGCTCTAGCCGTTTTAAAAAGATGAGTCAATCATTTCCAGGAGCAAGGAACTAAACTAAACCAAACTATACACAGATATATACTCATGAACACACAGACACACGCCTTTCTTAGGTTTTATGCTTTCTACATTCAGCCTACAGGTATAGCTTGTGAAATAATTAAAACCAAGACTTTTTTTTTTATTTTCTCCTTGTCCCTGAGCTTCACTTTCTTGTATCCTTCAAGGCAGACAAAGGCCATAAGCTTGACAATGTTCTACTAGCTGTTACATTTGAGCAATCTTACTGAATTTACAGAGACTGCACAGAAACAAAAGGTGACCATATTTTGGCTACAAAAATATGTGACATCTGTCTTGGTTTCAAAATTCTGGAAAGCAGATCTTAGCCCTGAGATACCAGTATTTTGTCTTTAGACTATTGCTGACACTTGCCTTTTCCTTAATTTCTTGCTGTGAGAAGACAAACACACATTTCTGTTTTGGAAAACCTTCATTGAAGATAAATGAAGGTTTAAAAAGCTCAGAAAGGACTTTAAGCAAAATGTTGAAACAAACCACCACACTTCCACATCATTTCTTTTAAAATATTGATGCTTAGGCATAAGTCAGTTAAAAGCTTAAAAAGGTAATGTTTGTTCACAGACCACAGCTAGATCTTGAATATTTATTATTACTTGACCTCCCCTTCCTTCTTGCTCTTTTTTTTATAGCTTATTGTGTTGTCTTCCTGCAACTCTTCCATAACCAGATTAAATTTTTTGGTTAACAACTGAGTGAAATACTGCAGGTCTGACTCCTTCCTATGACAGAAGAATTGTTTTAGTAGGTCTTAAAAAAAATGCTTTTTGAAGTGATTAGTCCTAATAAAGTATACTAAGCTCTTGGAGAGCAAGCCCTACTCATCCATTGTAGAGCAGGGATACAAGCAAAGCAAGCTCTCCAAGAAATCTCTCAGACCAGTTTTCCCACTGAAGACAAACCTCTTCTATTTTTGAGAGTATAGCTCAAGTTTCCATGCTTCTTGGCAACTGAAGACAGACCATAAAAAGAAAAAAAAAAAAAGAAAACAAACCTAAGAGTGCTACCAAACAGCAGACAGAGGAGAGAGAACCAGAGAACAAGATCTCCTGCTACCACCCAGAAGAGAGCACATCACCTTTGGAACAGCCAGGCCTCTCCTTACAGACACTAAGTCCAATACCTTACACAAGGCAAAAGAGAGTATCTTGTGGTACCCGTTTACTTCAGCAGAAAGCACGCGAGAGGCAACTCACTGAATTGCTGAGCATTTTTATGAGAAGCCTCACAGAGCATCACGCACTTCAGGCGCAGGACAAAAGGGCATCAAAAAACAGCAGCAGATACCCCATAGCCTAATACATCTGATCTGGTAACAAGGGGGGCGATGTGGCCCAGCCACAGGAATCCAGGAAACCATTTAAGGCCATAGAGAAATACAGCTTCTTTTTTTGTTTCTTTCATCTCTGCCACACTCCCTGACCTTACCTTCTAACATGAAGATGCATGGAGCCAACAGTCCTGACTCATGGATCAGAAGAGTAAAAATACTTGATGACTTTCATTTTTTGTTTACTATGGACATAAGGATATATAATGGCACTACCTTACCTAAAGAGCTTGTGCTTATATTCTGTCTCTCTCTGAATAAACTAAGCCATAGGCAATAGAAGCAGAGTTTTTGGATCTGAATGACTTCTAGAAGACTTCAAATGGCCTCAATAGGAAGGAAAAAAAAAAATGAGAGAGAGAAGCAAGAGTGGCAAGGAAAAGAAAGGAGGCATATTTTGTACATATAGAATCTGAATCCTGTATCCATAGATGCCCTCGAGTGCACCAGTGGAGCTGGTCCTGGTGCACATACCGTCTTGCCAGCAAGCTTCCTCTACTAGAGCAACAGTGTTTGTCTGCACCGATACATACAACGTAGTGGGGAACCCTGCAATTGGATGCACTCTTGCAAACTCTGTCTCTTAGGCACAGAACACTAAGCCAGGACATCTAGGTAGGTTGCTAGGGGATATGTTTCCATTGGTTAGATAGGGGATCAAGTTTGCCAGACTTTTAAAACAGATACCAATCGTTGTCACTGAACAGCAGCAAACACAAAACTCTGCTATATTGAAAGCTAAACAAAGGAGGACTAGTGTGTCATAAAAGATAGAGACAGACTCAAAAACATGAAAAGGGGGGTGGGGGATATAAACTTTTGAGGCATACTTGTTTATCATCTAGATGCCTGGTTGTGCCTGTGTCAGCAAAGGAGCAGGAAGGGTATACAAGAGACAGGCATTCGTGTCCCAGAATACATCCATCATTGTTACATCTGGTCTCTCTGACCCACTGCTGGTGATAAAACCCTAATGTGCCATGCAGTAGTTGGGATTGCATGCCTATCTATGGCTTCAGGAACACTGAATCTCAAATACAGTGTCGTCCAGGATGTTTTGGATGGCAACAGGCCTGGAGACCAGTAGAGATACAGCTTCACAGGCCTCCGTGAGTCAGTGACCTTGGCAGACCTGCTATCACTCAACTATCATGCCATAAAGCATTAAGAATCACACATGGATATCTTCCAGAGCCTGATAAAGTCCAGAAACATTTGTGCTGTTTCTCCGTGTCTTTTCAGTTTATAATAGAGATCTCACACCCCAAAATGGGAAACCTACCATTGACAACCTACATTCTGGATGATTTCATGTCTCAAAGATGCTGCAAATATATATATGAAAAAAATGTCAAAGTGCAGTGATGTCAATTTCCTGGTGGCAAACTCCACCAGAAGCGTAGCTAGCTACACTCTCCAAGTGGTATAAAACAGCTGAAATACCATTGTTATTCACACCAATCATAGGATTACAGACTCAGAGATAAATGTAGTGATGCTTTCTCATGCAGTTATGGTCTTCTGTTCCCTGGTTCTGTCCAATACAAAGTTTCCCATTGTTTTTCTCTTGTCCTGCTATCTTGATAGCCACAAGCTGTTGCAATACATTACTGTAAGAGGATGACTATAGACAGTGAAACGCAGTAAGTCTGCATGTCTTATCTATGACTTTCATTGCAGGGCTGAAAATGCAGCAAGCAAACCAGGGAAAAGCTAGAAAGGACTTGCTGGTGATTGATACAAAGATTTACAGATAAATCTGATGCCTAACAACTCCGGGGGTGTTCAGTACGAGCAAGAAAGGCCATCCAAAGATAAACCAATTGAGATACTCCTTTGGAAAAGAGTATCACGGATATGGCTGAAGAATAGCCACACATAACTCAAGGACAAATTAATAAAGATCCAATCTAGAAAAGAGACCATATTTGTGATGGGGAAAAAACCCAAAAGAAACCAAACACGCCACACTCATCCCCTTAGGCAAAGTAGTAAAATTTGTCTTATACAACAGAGAAAGAAAACAACTCCCCAAACAAGCTACATTTTGCTACATAGTGATTCCCACAGTACAGAGACAGCCTTACAAAATACTCTAGCTAAACACAGGTAACCGCATAATCAAATACAGTCTTGTTAATACAGCATATCTGACAGTAATCCTGACAATAGCTACAGATCAACAAGCACAGCATCAAGCTTTCTGCATTAAAGCTTCAGTTTAGAAAGAAAACTACTAGTTTTCCTAATGGACAACCACATCAACACAATAAATGCCTACTCCAAAGAGTAGGACTGCAAAGTAATAGCAGACTGCAAAGCCAGATTGTTGGGGTTTTTTTTAACCTATGCTGTTAAGTTACAGAATTGTACCAACAATATAGAAGCTATGAGATGCCGACAATGTAAAAAAAAAAAAAATTTTTTTTGAAAGTTACCTCAAAAAACTGAGGACTTGCAACACCTAAGGATACAGATGTAATAAAAGCACTAGCTTGATTTAGAGTCCCAGAAGCTGCCACCATTTCATGAAAACAATTCTGTGCCAACTTTGAGAAAAAAACAAGGATTGTAAACTGCAGCCATGTCCAAAAGGTAGCTGTGAAGCTGTTGCCACGGACAGGTAAATTCTCCAAAGCAGTAGGTAATACTTTGTCCAATTCCTTGTAGCAAGGTAAGAGACTGTGACTAACCCCTTTGTCAAAAAAAGGTTCCAGATCTATCATCACCACAGGTAGAGCTGCTGAAGTCAAGGAGGTAGTGGTGCAAACTCAGAACTATAGTGCTATCTCACATATCTTGGGAAGACAGGGAAGTCCACAGCATGAGGCATTTCTGCAACTGGCTGAACATAAGGCACCTAATTCCAATCAAAGGTTCTGACATTCTTGAAAAAAAAACAAAAAAACCATACCACAATCAAGGGAACATGGCAATAGCTGATTGTTGTTCAATTTGGCTATGGAAAGACATTTTATGCAACTTCATCATTAAGAGGTTTTTTCCAAGAGTCAGATTTTATACAACACTGATCTGTTAGACAAGACTTGGATATTGAACGAAGCCTGCCACATCTGCAATCATCATTGAACAAAATTTTTTTTTTTTTACATTCCCTAGTTACATGCTTTGTTGTTGTGAGATTCTGCAGAAACCAGACTAAAAACTTCTGACTTAATTCTCTAGATGTTGATTTACTATGGCCAGTACATAGAAATTTACTGTTTTGATAACCAGAAAAAAAATGGATTACGAAAGTAAAAAATGCTGCACATTGCAGGTACCTCAAATGTAAAGGAATCTGCTGTATCATTGGGATAGTTACAACTAAAAACTGCTTGGCTATCTGCTGCTACGCATCACAGCATGCAATACTGCAGCACGGATACCTTATGCAGAAAGTAGCTTAACATATCCAACATCATAAAACATTTGTAAGAAGGCATCAGAAGTTCACATCTTGCAGAGATTTTCAAATAAGAAGTAACTTCACGTGCATAAGTCAGGGACTGTTTAGACCACAGGTTCAGTCTTTGCCAGATGACATCTTTGTGACACCGGTTCTGCAAACCCGACTCAGTCACTGAATAAGCAGTCATGGAAAACAGGGGGCACAAACAACTCTGAACACTGCAAATCAATTGCTAGTTAAATACACACTGCTAACAAATCAGCATGAATACTTACAGGGAAAAGCGCTTTACTAGGTTTGAGAGAATCAATAAGCTCCTTCTTTGATGAGTGTTTTTGACCAGCTTTGCTCATTCCTTCTCCATCATTCTTTAGATCCTATTTCTCACCATCTTTCTTTGGTCTTCACTATTCAGTGGAAATAGGCTTTCCAAAAGAAAATAATCAATCTCAAATACTAGATTGATATTCTACAGCACAATGAACCATTTTATCTGATAGTCTGGCTTCTTCCTGATCATTAAATAAATTGTCCCTTTCAGACTTAATTAATTATAATTTGTCTC
Source organism: Buceros rhinoceros silvestris (assembly GCF_000710305.1). Classification (NCBI taxonomy): domain Eukaryota; kingdom Metazoa; phylum Chordata; class Aves; order Bucerotiformes; family Bucerotidae; genus Buceros; species Buceros rhinoceros. The sequence goes on along the minus strand of NW_010413324.1, from coordinate 9,147 downwards.
TTTTATAGTTTTTAATTGTGGATAATTTACAAGAAGGTGATTATGCTTATTTGACAGCCAAATTTCAAGAGGCATTTAACTGGTTATTTGTCAGAAAAAATTACCAGGCCACTGATTTTACTCTGTTTACATGTTGCCAATACATGAAACATGGATACAAACTCAAGATTTGGTTTCAGAAAGAGCTCTGTGTGAAAATATAAAATTTATTTCCTGTGAACATCTACCCCACTAAAATTCACTCATTCACAGGTTCATGAAAGCCAAACACTGAAAGCACATGATTAACTAAAACCAAGTTCCTCTTAACACTTAGGTGATTTTTCCAGCTCCAGTTCATGTGGCCCAATCTAACTTTTATTTCCCTATTTAAAAATCTATGTTTTGTACTAAATATTTAGCATCATAACATTGTAAATCTGAAAGGTATCCTAGAAAATAATCTAATCCATTGTTTGGGCTAGCAATGGATCAATTAAACTCATGCAATTCTTGATAGATATTTGTTTAACCTGTTCCTACAGGTCTCACTTTTCAGGGCATCAGATCAAGTGGTGAGGATTTTTTGTTGTTTATGGTTTGAGGGTTTGTTGTTTGGATTTTTTTATAAACTTGTAAGTTCTTTTAATTCTTATTCTAAGCCATCCTTACTGCAATAAAATCTATTACCTCCCATTCCATCCGGCAGACTATTCTTGCTCTCTTCAGAGACTATTTACATAGATTAACACTGCTGTGTCCTCCTTCCATAGCCGCCTCAAAGCTAACTAGCCTTCTTGATGCCCACTTAGTCTGCTACATCTCTGCTCATTTTCACTGTTTTTTCTTTAGTTGATCTTCTCGAAGTAGAGCACCTAAACATAGGCACAATTATCCAGCTAAAACTTCTACAATACATCACTTGCTTTTCAGGTTATACTCTGTTTTCCATACCCTGGGACAGTATTTTTCACAGCAATACGACACTGCTCATTTAGATTCAGTGTGAGAATGACACTCCAAACTCCCCGCAAGTTGTTCTCTGCTCTTTGTGCATGTGTGTATCAAAACCATTTTATAAACACATATTTACAGACGTGGTTAAATTTCATTTAAACCCCTGGGATAAATAATGAACCACAAAAAAAATGTTTAAGATAAAAGCCATAATGGCCTTTCATTTTTCCTTCGCTCATTTTCAATTCCTTTCTCATTTTGTTTTATTGTTGTTTTTGTTTTGTTTTTTAGATTTTTGTTTGTTCTTTTTAAGTAAATCTTTAAAAGCCAAGTTCCTCTGAAGAAAGACACTGCTAGACTGGGCTCACTTCAGAAATTTCATTCCCAATGATTGTTCCCTTTTCAAAAAAAGCATAGAAAAACTAAGGCAAAGCTGCACAGAGGAAAAACAAAACAAAACAAAACTCAAAGAAAACATGCCTTAAGGAAAAAAATCACTGAAAAATTCATCTCCAGATTCTGCACAAGGGTTTGGGAGAAGGTAAACAGAGAAAGTTTAGATAGGTGATATGAAGTATAGACATACACAATCTTTTTCCTGCTCCCCCTCTGTACAGACAGAAAAGCACTTCTTTTGAGAAGTGTGTTTAACTTGGCTTTTGCATCCTTGTACAGTGCTAAGACTGTTCAAAAGTCTGATGCACTCCAGAGGTGGATTTTCTGTTTACAAAAATAGCAGCTAAGGAAATCTGTCACATAACATGGCACTGAGGACTTGGTATACTAGGCACAAACACACTCTAAAAGTTGCAACAGGCATATTATTTTAAAAAATCTAAAACCCCTCAAACATCAACAAAAAGAAAATCACAAAAAACCCACCACCCACACTGAGAAATGGAAACCCATGGGGTGAAACAATCAGGCAAACACCACAGAGTGTAAGAGCTAAAAGATGCTCTCTTCTGAATGACCAACTTAGAAAGGAAAAGTGCAACAGCATTATTCCAAGAAACACAGGGCCTATACTTTCTAAAACACTTTATAGATTTCTTTATATCCATGCTGAAACAGTGTAAGCTTATAGACATAAAACTAAAAAATGAAATGCATATTTTCTGAAAGACTTATACTCTTCTTCCATAGGTTCTTGACCTAAGATAACGTAGTAAGTACAGATTGCAATTGTCCTGCAGACCAATAGAATCTGGAATTTTGTATTGAGAAGGACAAAACTTCAATGCTTTTTGAAAAAAAAAACAAAACAAAAACCCAGCATTGTTTAGCATAACTGGCATGTTGCTTCTGATGCAATGTTTCTTGGTTTCAAGGCCACCAGTGCCTCAGCTAGTGGAAGCAGTACAGATATACATACGTAACACTTGTTTTTCTCTTCTGCCATCTATGACTTACTGTTTTGGAAGCAGGCTGATCAATCAAAGAAGCAGGTGAGTGAGGGCAGATCAGAGGTGATGCTGAAGATGCAGTTTAAACTGATGAGGACAGCTGGGACCTGAAAGCTCCCTTTATCTCCAGGCACTAAAGGACAGCAAAACCACCTGCAAATGAAGGCATTTTCTACCCTTTATTTCTCTCTTATAATAATCACCAATTACGGTCCAAATTATTCTGCCAGTTTAAGAGGTGAAACAATAAGTTGGGAGATTATGCTACAGTGCTGGAATGTTCCTGTTACAAAGGGACGGTTTTCCAGAATTACGAAGATGTACCCTGTACTACTAAAAATTATGCTCAGTACGAACATAGTTTTGCTATAAAATATAATATACCCCCAGGAAAACATTGGTTCAGTTGAACTAATCAAAGTTTTCAAAATATAAAGTTTACAAAAGCACGCCAGTCATCCAGGATTTGGCAAGCAAAGACACTTCACACATACACATGGAGACAGAATAACTTTGAGCACTTTTATTACCTTTTACTAACTGTCAGACAGGTGTTCTAGTCATTACTAGGAAAAAAAACACGGACGTTACACTTTCACATGACCTCAAAAAACCCAGATGTTATGTGGGCAATTTCAATTGGACTTGCCTTTACTTCTGGTCACCACCACACATGGAATAGGAAGTTTTCTAGACAAAACATAGAACTTAAGCAAGCATCAGGTATCTCCGCAGCAACCTGAGAATGGGCATTTTTCCTCCTGCCAGGTAGTGTCACTGATCCCAAAGTTTGCCTACACATTCTCAGAACTACCTCAGTACTGCTAACTTGAGTATCTCATCATTTTCTTCCTAAGAACTGCAGATGTATTTAAACTAGGCATCTTTACTTCCCAGGGCTCCTGAGGTGAAAACTATACACACAGAGCATGTTTACCAGACACAGGTCTAATCACATCTTGTCAAGGAACAACATATCCTCCAATTTTGTTTAAGTAAGATGGGGACAACAGGTTTTACTACAGTGAGTGCACAAGAGTCACTGAAGAGCACACTGAGAATATGGAAAACTCCAAATTTCTTTTTTGACCTACAAGAACAAAATTGCCTATAAATTTTAATAAATACTAAGTTATTCCTGAGACACACAGAGACCAACGACCTAGCCTTCAGCCTCATTTTCAAGCTGTGCTGCTTTACATGAAATAATTAAAAAGTCACAGGTCAGAACAGCAAGAATCTCTCTATGCTGCTGCTTAGGGTACTTCTCTGGAAGGAGGATTTATTTCTTCTATTGCAAGAAGTGTCTAAGGCAATTGTTCAGTGTGCCTGTATAAGTTCTTCCACGGTATTAGACTTGAAGACAAAGCAATCTTCTAAGACACAACAGATATAGGCTTGTATCCTCTAGAAGAGGGAAGGACTTTGAAAGGACTGTGCAATACAACATTAGAAAGAAGGAATGTGATCTCCATGTCCAGCTGCTCTCCAAAAAAAAAAAAAAAAGACAAACCCATCTTCTGCAATTTTTGGAAGAATATGCATTTCTAACTTTCTTGCCTTTAGAGAAGACTGAGGGCTTAGCACTATAGAGAAAGCAGATAGATTTCAGCAGCCCAGAGCTGACCATAGGTCCCCAAAATAAGCGTTTACCTGTAATCAAGACTGGCATTTTCTCCCAGCTACATGAAACAGCTCTATGCTCAGCTTCCTGGTTGAGAATCCCATTATAAATTTCTTATTTCTTCCTACAGTGACTGTGGAGAGCACAGGTACCACATGACCACCAGACTGGAAGTCCAGTGTGATTCTGGAGCGATTAAAAATTACACAGGTCTTCAGGGTCATCTGCTCATGTCCTTTTAGGAGGCTAACCTTCAGTTTCATAGAAGGCAGATCATGACTTTTTTTCCGAATATTAATTAACACTGAAAAATTAATTTGTGGCAGCCCATTTGAAATAAGTTGATGAGTTCAGGTTAAAAGAAGCTTTCTTCCTTGTACTTTAAGAGACTTGAGCAAACCCACTAATCCTTATGACAACTGTTTTCCAACACAGACATTGAAATAAAACAATCTTCCATCCACAAGTAGTGGTTAGTGCTTACTTTAGGAATTTGACAGTGTTTATGCATACTGAATCATGTCCAACTTGATGTGCCGTTAAGAAAATACAAATACATACGAAGGCAACAATTACTGTAGCAAGCTCCTTCTCTTTCTCAGACCTATATCAAAGGAAGGCTGAGTATTATTAAATATATAATGGCTGGTATTCAAAGCTCTTGTGGATGTAAACTAACATGCAAGTTGAGTTCAAAGACCTGGAACGCATGACTTTCATAGTACAGAAAGAGTCACCATAAAGAACTGTTTAAAACTATCGCAACAGTCAATGGCTTAACGAACAGAAGCCTTTCCTACCAACTTTCAAGAGGAAACCCTCCCAGTGGAGCTTGGAAAAGACACGCAATACAATAGCATAGATTATCTCAACTGGCTCCTGCAGAACACTTAGTGTGCTCACATTCAGCACAGAGGGCAAGCAGATCCTCTGTCACAGCTTCAGGAAGTGAAGCTAGTCCCATTTGCTGATCTCTCCAATTCACACGTTTTTGGCTAGTCTGTGTACAGCTGTGTACAGCTCTTCCATTAAAAGAAATAACAACTAAATTTCAATCTCCTGTGGGGGAAAAAAAATCATGTTAAAACTATAGCTTGTCTATGGCAACAATGAATCTCTTTCCTGCAAGGGAGAAAGAAGACGGAAGCGAGTGAAATTATATTATCAGTTTGCTCAACTGGAGAACAGTAACAACTCTGTGGTTTAAAATTGCTCTCATCAAAAAAATGAAAAACATTATTTTCAGTGGGAAGCTCTTCTCCTGTTGAAATTATAATGAATTTCAATTATTTTTTCATGGATTTATGGATTTTAATTCTTCATGGGTGAACTATTTCTCTTAGAATTAAACTAGAAAACTATGCTGTTGTTGAATTTTATTAATGTTCCAAGCAATAAGGGAGATTGCAGGACTACATATATATCTCTGCCTTACAAAAACTCACATCAGTGCAATTAGGAAAAGTCAGAAAGGTGCACTGCAGGGAAGACGAAGAAAAAAGTACTCCTTTGATGTGCTTTCTCAGTGAAGCATTTGAGAGGTGTCCATCTTCTCTGAAGTCTTAGCTGTGTTATAACAAATCAAAATAATAATTCACTTATATTGCTGTAAGTCTTTTTCATCTACAGATTTCAAAGAAGCATTAACAAGGATGCATAGTGTAAAGAATAAGGGTTGCACTGGCTTTTGAATCTCCCAGCTTTGTGCTTTCAGACCTGTAATCACACACCCTTTAACACCATTAACAATGGAACCGACACTTAATTATTTATGGGTTGAAAAATCCTCAAACCCAGCCCTACACTGAAAACCAACCACGGAATAAACACCAGCATCCATACAAAAAGAGGTCAGTTCTTCAACAATCACATTTTTTCAGTCTAATTCCACCAAGTGCTCCCCGCTACGTATCCTTCTGAGTCAGAAAGCTCAGTGCCATCCCATCCCACAGGCTCTTCTGAACTTCCTAGTATTTCTTGCTGTAAACTCAACTCCCAAAGCCTCACACTACAAAGAGCTACTCATCTTATTATTTAATTAAACCATTTGTGATCGTAATATCAGGGTTGTCAGTTAAGCTCCTCCATCTGGAAAAAAAAAAAAGAAAATTCAAGGCCAAGTACAGGAGGCCTTTTCTGTGAAATTTCAGAGCTTTAACTTTGAACAGATGTATTAAACCCAAATCAATTAACATTCCTTAAATTTAATCACAGAATCATCCGGTTGGAAGAGACCTTTCAGATGATCGAGTCCAACTATTCACCCTGTGCTTCCAGGGTTCCTAGACCATGTCCCTCAGCACCACATCTACATGTCTTTGAGGTGCTAGTTTTGTCAAATCAACCAGTTTGTTCTCATTTCTGTTCTATTATCTTTACTCACTAATCTAAGTGAATCTTTATGACAAGCATGGTAAGTCTTTCTAAGGAAACATTTAAAACAAATAAAGTAACTATTTTGTAGGTCTCAATTTTAGGTATCTCAAGTGAGGCATAAAAGATAGGACTTGGCTGAGCCAGCTTCAGACAACTACATCCTGGTCTGATCTAGTTGTCTAGACTTCCCTCAGTCAAGTGAAAGAAACAGACAGTTTAGGATGGGAATTCTGGCATGCACACTCTTGTGTTCATCGACCACATAGAGAATCCAAACTTTGCCTCCACTACAGGACAAAACAAAGCAGAATCCTAAATTTAGGCAAGATGAATCTCCCAGCTACCCCTTGCACATGATTTTTTTTTTCCCCCAGTTTACACACATTTAGTTGAAATGTTCAGGCACGTAGCATTTCAAAAAAGGCCTTAGAGAATTTCAGACTGGAAATTAGCCCAAAATTAAGAACTCAAATGTGTGTAATCAATTGACATTTGTAAAAAGCGTTGCCTTAGCTTTAGAGTGGATATAAACTGGACTTTTCCTAATTTATGAACAGAACTGACTTTTCTCTCTTGAAGTTTAGGCTATTCAGGTGGATGGGTTATTTCACCCATTTTCTACTGTGTTGTAGCTGGCTTGATGCTCACTTGTAGTTAGCTTGATTCAGCAACTTCTTTACAACTGCAAACGATTAGAAAAAATCCACAACTCAAAGTTATTGTACATCTATTTAACTCACAGAGGATGCACTTAAGACCCAATATAGAAAATCATGAAGCAACTTGCGCCATCTAAATTTTTAAAATAAAGGTTTATTTCTTTAATGTTTCCCATACATTATGTTTATTTCCAAAAAACACTTCTCTTACAATGTGTTTTAAAGTTTGGATTTGTTCAATATTGAATGCAGTGAAGGCTAATTTGCCTGAAATTGTTTCTTTAGATAGACAGTTTAAAGTGCTCTGATTTTTTTCTAGACAGATCTCGCAATCATATGTATGAAATGTCTAGAGATGAACTAAGAGTTACAATTTTGATATTTCCATAATTCCTAAACTTCCTGCAAATTCTGTGAAGAACAGAATTCAAATAATCTCTCCTTTGTGTAACTGACTCCTAAATTTTGTTTTGTCTGTCTTTAGAGGATTTGGAGTGGGTATTCATTGCCAATACAAACTTCCTTTTTAAAACCTATGATGTGCTTAATTTTTCAAAATTCCTTGTAAGTTTTCATTAGAGAAATTAATAGGCACAAATACCCTCTAACATACTAATCTTTGCTTCCTTATTTAAAACTATATCTAAATAAAATAAAAATTGAAGATGAGGTATTAAACTCAAATCCACGTAAACTGCATGGTGTATGTATTATACACATACATTTAAAGACTAATGGAAGAGACTACAGACACGCTCATGTCTGCTTTTAAGGAAATGGAATAAGAAACAGTCAGCTATGCTTCTGCTAGGTGCGAAGACAGAGATACAGTACTATAAACTGACCGAAGAGAAATAGTTCCCCTCACTTTATCTTGCTATTCTGTCTTTCTTCACACTGCAAGAGTGCAGTGAAATATGTTTAAATGATTTCAAAGAAGTCTCACAAGCACCAACACTGTTTATCTTCTCCAAATGCAAAAAACATGTACTCCACAAAATTGTCTACAGAGCAGACCACTTTCTTTCCATGACATTCACCTCAAACATCCTGTTTTCTAAAGGTATTAGTTTTGAAAACTAAAAACCTGCACTAAAAACATTCTTAAGCCAGGCAAGTATTGACTTCCCCCTCCTTAAGAAAAAAAAAGGCATTGAGAAAGTCCGGTGAACATTGAGCCCAGGACCTGAGCCTGAGAAAGGTCAAGTCTGTTCTAAATGCAGAGCCAGCGATGTTCCAACGGAGTTCAAAAATCCACATCCTCTGCTCTCCCACTCACAATATAAATCTTGAATTATTTAGATAAGCTTTTGGGGAGAAAGGTTAATGAGTCTTTAGGTCAAAACCCAATAGTAACCAGCATTATCAGATTAAACAGTTATTCTTTTTTGTTGTGTTCCCCATTTTTTCCCCCAGGAAAAAAAAAACCAAAACGCCAGTTGTTAATCCAAATTAAAGAAAAAAACAAAACAAAACCAAACAAAACAAAGAAAAACCCCAACAACAAAAAAACTCAACCCAAACCTTTTCAGGGGATATTCTTCTTAAGCATGAATGCTATGCATACAGTGTACAGTCCCTGTATAATCACACACCTATTTATCAGATAATATAATTCTGTTTGTTTTTTCCAAACTATATCAAGATGTTAGTTTGTTCTATACTTAGGAAAGGCACAATCTTTCCTGCCTTAAAAGAGAGCTTGGTGACTGAAATGAAAATATAGTGTTTGTAGTGGAAGAGAGGTATGTGATAAATACACGTACTGAAAGTAAATTGAATACTTATGTCTATATGCCTGAAATTAAGTAGCAAGACAATAGTTAGAAGAGTTCAGGATTCAGGGCAGTAAGTGTATTAATGACCACCACAATTACAGAATTTGAGTGAAGGATGTGTCTATAATTGCTCACACCTGCTGAAATAATTTGTTAAATGCTTGCATCAGAAACACAACGGTGTTTTCAGTTGCATCTCACCAATCTAGAGCATTAAATTACATACTATGGGGAATGGGAAGGCACAAGATTTATTTACTAAAGCAGCCAGAAAGTCCTCGGAAACCACACACTTCCCTCATCTTGCTCAGATCACAGTAACAAGGAAACACTGGTTGGCAGTTTGTTGCGGGTTTTTTTTTTGTTTT
>NW_010413323.1:166887-171977 GCF_000710305.1 Buceros rhinoceros silvestris | reverse complement strand
CTCAGCCCATCTATCCAAACTGTCCAGGTCCCTCTCTAGGGCCTCCCAACCCTCAGGCAGATCAACACTACCTCCCAATTTAGTGTCATCTCTGAACTTGCTGAGGGTGCACTCAATCCCCTCATCCAGATCACTGATAAAGATGTTGAAGTGAACAGGCCCCAATACTGAGCCCTGGGAAACCACTGGTGACCGGCCACCAACTGGATTGGACTCCATTCACCACCACTTTCTGGACCTGGCCATCCAGCCAGTTTTTGATCCAGCGAAGTGTACACTCGTCCAAGCCATATGTAGTCAGTTTCTGCAGAAGAATGTTATGGGAAACAGTGTCAAAAGCTTTGCCAAAATCCAGGTTAACAACATCCACAGTTCTTCCCTCGTCTACTAAACGGGTCACTTTGTCATAGAAGATCAGGTTGGTTAAACAAGACCTGCCCTTCATAAATCCATGCTGACTGAGCCTCGTCATCTGACTGTCCTGTACATGTCGCATGATGACACTCAGGATGATCTGCTCCATGAGTTTCCCCGGCACTGAGGTCAGACTGACAGGCCTGGGGTTCCCTGGGTCTTCCCTCCTGCCTTGCTTGTGGATCGGTGTCACATTACCCACAATCAAGAAGTGTATAATACAGTCACTACTGTATTGCAAGGAAAGCAGGTACATTTATAGATGTATTATTTAGTTTTCAAATAACATAGAAGCATATTTGTGCTAAGTTTTCTCAGCATTAATTTGCTCAACGTTTAGTGGTCTGGAGCAACTGTTAGATTTCCATGCTTAGAGAAGCTGTATTATAGTTTTGGAAGGATCTTAAAATAAATGCGAAAAACATTTTCATGTGCTGAAACCTTCCTCGAAAGATTCGTCATTAACAAGAAAACCAGAAATAGGAACTGCGCTCAGTTATAAACTGGTGGGTTTGCATGCAGTGTGGAGCTCTATTCACTGTGATGTTATTAAATTTTCACACATTAAATTATAGTTGCTGGTTACAGTAATCTAATTGTTATATTTCTAAGAATATAAAATGGTCTGTTACAAGTTTAATTTACAATAGTAACAGCAGAAAAATAATGGGTTTTCTTATTTCTAGTTTTGATGTTTTGTTTACAAGGAACTAATACATTAATCCAGTTCTTTCTAGAACCCAAGGCAAGGTTGGGTTTTAACAGAGTGATCTCTCCATGTCTGCACAGCCTGTATCTTTTATTCTTTAAATCCTTACAGCATATAGCTACATCCTGATCTTTCATCCTGATCCTGATTGGATCAGTATGGATAACTGGCATCACTAACCACTCATCTTAATTCTTTTGGGGATCATATAAATGGAATCTCTTTGCATCAACCTCCTTCCCATCCTGCCCCAATAAATTCTTAAGCATTTTTGCAATGCAGAGAGGCAATTATCTTAGAGATCCATCCATCCATCCATCCATCCATCCATCCATCCATCCATCCATCCATCTCCAATAAATGCAAAGCAAAACTGTGTTTATGGCTGTTTCTTAAACATTTTATTTCAGAAGAAAGCAGGACAGGTAAATTGGCATAAACTTTGCATGTTGCTGTAACGTGAGCTTAAAGAGGATTTTCAATAGCATAAACGTTTAAGACAACTATTAATTTTCAGAAGCCAAACAAATTTATTTTGAAATTTTTTTCAGATCATATTTTTTAGCTAAACAATATTAAGTGCAAATAATCAATTCTAATCACTTTACAAATAGCTTATAGTTTGAAAGCTTGGTACAATAATCAATTCATTCAAACGCAAGAATGTGCAAATGAGAGGCAGAGCCAAACTGGTAGCACACATGACAATTTAACACTTGTAAATCTTACATGACAAAATTCCCCTTGCCTTCATTATGGCATGGTCTCGTAATCAGATTGGTTTGATTGTTTGTACCATGATGTCTGACTAACTTTAATGAAAGATTGGTTAAATTAGGGGCTTGTGCTTCCTGAGCAATACGTGAGATATTTTGCTGCACTTTAAATATTCATTGGTCACTCTTGCAAATTTTCTCTACCCTTCATACGGCAAAATTGTCTAAGAAACTTAAAAATTGAAAGTCTATGGATTCTACTGCAGAAGTTATGCATAACTTAGCATTTCCTCTGAGACTAATGCGTAGATGATCTTATATTTATATGTATTACCTCACAGAGTATTCTTCAAGATACACTTTAAGAACCATATCTACTCAATCGGTATTTCAGAATCACTTAACCCATCAATGAAACGCCACCCCTGCAATGGGATGGAGTATTAACTCTGTGGTTTAACAGAACACAGCAATATTTTATAACAGCTCTTCTTGCATTTACAGTTACTTTCCAAAAATGAATGAAATATTATATCATGGAATTATATGCTTATATATGATAATGCTGAGTTCAGCATCAACCAGAGCAGGAAATAGTTAAGCTTTTGTATTTAAGTATCCCAAGGTTTTAAGATTTCAGGCACCAGGTGTAATAATAAGGGGGGGGGGGTTGCCTTTCTTAAAATATTTAAATATTAAATATTAATAAGAAACAACAAAAATGCAAGGGGTAAAACAAAAACACAAACAAAAAACCCTAAACCAAACAAAAAAAAAAGGCAGAAAAGCAACCGAAGGAACATGGTTAGCAGAATCCAGGCTTCAGTTAATAAAGTATAGACTCTCCTGAGTGTTCCATTTGCACTTAATTGAAAGAATTCTAATAGCCTACAGCTGAATATCTGACTTATTTTTATATGTGTTATTTTGGATTTACGAGGGAGGTGTCACTGTTATACAGGATCCTTTTCATTTTTGTGTCCTGCTAAATAGTGAAACTACCTTTGATATGTAATGGTCCATTTTTAGAATTATTGTTGCATTTTATCAGTGAATTTTGACTTCATGTGATAAGTAGGTTCAAGTAGAGAAGACGTGAAAGAAGAACTTTGTGATTTACTGTTAGGGAAGACAGTGTCATAACAGACAAAGGTTTTCAGATGCAAGCTGTCATAAATATTCAAAGGCAATGGACTTTCAGTGTCACATTTTACTACTCTTTTGATGAAGATTTTCATGTTGTGTTTATGAAATAAAATTATTGATACATCCCTTGCTCTTATTTTCACTTGACAGAAGAGTCTTTTTCAGAGAGTCTCACATTTCTTTCTGTGAGAAAAAGACAGTGTACTGGTTCTTTCCAGTGTTTCCAAGAAATGGAAATGACCACAACAAGATCAAGGCAACAAAGCTGATAAAATGCGAGTATTCCACCCATGGTCTTTCATGTGTGAGACTCAGGTTCTCTTATTGCTTCTCTTTTTCATCTGTGAATGGCACTGCCTGTCTAGATGGTGCTACAGTGTTATCTGTTCGCTGTTGCTTTATTTATAGGTATCTTGTAATTGCTTAGATACCCCAGCCAAGACTAGGACATTAGAAGCTCTATAAAAACATTATGTACAGGTAGTTTTCAACTGTGTGCTTTGAACATAGCAGAGGGTCTCTCACCGAACAGCAGAAGGAGCCTCTCTGTTGCCTTAGCAAACAAACCAGAGTATTGGTAAGGGAGTGCAGTTTTGAGAGGAAACAATCTTTTCCTGCTGTTAGTAACAAAACCTGTAGTGACAACTCTCACCAGCATTGCAATGGTTTATTAACATTTTGAAAGCCAAGAAATTCTGTTCATTCATTAAAAACATGTGGTCCCAAGTATGCACATGTTCTACAATTTAAAATGTGCAGGCAGTTTGATATTCTTAAATATATCAGAAATATTAAAGATTTCTTTAATCATTCCATTAAAGAAAAAAAGAAAACAGAATTTTTTTTCTCCAACAGGCTGGAAGTATTTTTTTTTTCTCTCCTTCAGTATTGGCGATAATTAAGTCATGTATGCATGTTTATTTGAGTAGTAGGAGAAAGAGGGAGGAAGAAGAGGGAGATCATTTAGAGCAATCCCAGACCTGAAAATTGACAAAAACAAATAACAGCATAATATTAGTAATACTACTATTAATAATAATGTGTTTGTTTGTTCTTCCTGTCTAGGGGATCATCTAAAATATGTTAAATCCCTGTTGTTTACTCAAGGAGAAACATTACCTCATTTGCAATTTCCTCCAAGTGGGGGGAGGGGAGGGAAGGGGAAAAGCTGCTCTCCAAATGCATCCATTTGCGTATCTATGTGTTGAGACTTACCGTGTTATCTTGCTTTTGAACTGGTCCTGCATATATACCTGCATACCCCAACAGAGGAAATCTTCTTAAAATAAGAAATAGATTTTTATACTATAGTGGGTTTTATTCCTACATGAATGCAGCTTTTAGAGTTAAGGAGTTATGCCTGAAGTTTGAAAGGAGAAATAGATTGTTTCTGTGGGCTGTCACAATTTCGCATTTTTGGTGGCATATCACTTTACTACTCCTGCTGACGGCCCACCTGTCTCCGTTGCTCTGAATCGACACTTCGGGACTCAGCACCTACTGTTAGCCACCAAGAAATACTCCTTAAGGCAGGAAAGAGGCACCAAGCCAAAAACAACATTCACAGCCAGTTAATGAATACAAAAATTAAAACAAACAAACAAACAAACAAATACCCTGTAAACCATCTCCAGAAAAGCAATTAAATCATATGATAAAGAGTAAAAAGTTAGAGTTAAAATATAGACTGCTAGAACAGAAACAAAATCATCTTACACGGCACCAGATTAGTTCTCTGTCCTATTGAATGATTTACTGTTTTATTCTCATCTCTCACTAGCCTGATAGTCTTAGTCTTGATTTAAACTATATTGAACGGAAAACAATCCTTCAACTTTGAATTCCTTTGTGAACATAGGGTGGAACATTAAAAAGAAAACTCCTGTATGAAATTTTTACCTGGCAGTTGAAGGCACTTTGGAGGTTCATCATAACTTCCAATCTTGTCACTTTCTCCTATAAAGTGATACCCTTGGATGAAAAAGAAAGAAAAAAATAAAATCATTATCTTCTAGAGGGGTTTTAAAGCACAGTCTGCTTTAGTCCAGATGTATGAACTGGCACACTGACTTTTGAAACAGTCTGAAAGATTTCTTTTGATTTCA
>NW_010413323.1:144187-166806 GCF_000710305.1 Buceros rhinoceros silvestris | reverse complement strand
TCAGCAGGAGTTGGTGTAAGCTATCAGCACACTACAGAAGTCTAACGTTACCTGAATGGCAGGACAAAAAAAGTGGTTATTAGGTTCTCAGCACAGCAGGATCTGAAGTCATTCACTTTCAGGCTGATTGGAAGTGTTTTGCTGGCCTTCCAGCTAAGCTAGAACACAGGGGGAACTAAAAGCCCTTGTGACAGGAAGGGGATTCCAGCTCTGGCACGTTTTGAAGCTTCTCTTGAGCCACCGCGATGTTTCACTTGTGAGACATGATGACATCTTCATCTTGAGGGGTTTTGCACTCAGCGGGACCTGAATCTGTGCAGATTCACACCTGACTAGGGGCTGCCAATGTGTTTCAGGGTTTATTGAGTTCAGGATCTTGGGAGTCAGACTCCACTAGCTCCTTCAAACTTTATGGTCATCACTTTTCATCAGTGACGATTTTGTCTGGCTTCTGCTGGGAAGAAAAGTTCAGCTGTTGCTAGGAACCATACTGCTTTCAAAGATCAAGCTGAAATTCAGCTGGAGCAATACATCTTACTGGTTTGCTGATGATATGCAAATTCAGTAATTTACCAGAAGTGGTTGTATGTTAACCCTCCAAAAAGTGGCACACCATCACCCGCTACCCTACTATGTACTGAATGTACAGAGAAGCAACCATGAAGTGAAAAATAATTTAAGTGAAGAAACAGCAATGGTTTTAATAGGCTTGATCCCGAATAATGCTGAGTTTATTTCTCTGCCAGCATCTGTGTTATACAATAGGGTCGTGGCTTTGGGTCATGTGAGCCTACTACTATTTTCTCCAGTTAGACTTAGTCATACGTGTCATTAGTATAAAAGCAAGTGCTAGTGTTGTCTTTGGCAGCACTACTGATAATCCTTGCTCAGACTAGTTCCTGAGCTTGGCTAACTCCTTTTTAGTTACTGTTTTGGGCTTAATGTGGAAGTAAGTAATATATATACGCTAAGAGGCCACTTCACACCTGAGCAGCTTATTATGGTTATGCTCAGCTCTTTGACTTCAGGCACTGGTGGAACAGGGCATAGAAACCATGCTGTTGCTCTTACTAGAAAGTGTAAAACTAACAGCACATCTCCCTGGTTTAAAGTGAAAAAAAGCTCAGCTCTTTCCTTTGGTTTTAAGGGGAACAAAAGCCCTAAGCTGTTAGTTATTGCAAGGTAAGTGCTGAAGAGAGAACTCACACGGTGAACCTCCACTCTTCTTTGGGAAAAGTATCCTTAATTGCATCTTCTCATCTAAGACTGAAGACAAAACCTGAGATTAGTCTTCCTCTCCCTGTCTCCAGGCAGCCACATGAAGAGACAGTGGCCTCAGCTGGGAGACGGAGCTAATAGCTTCTACTTTCCAGCACAGCAAAGGAAGACCAGCCCAGCTCAGACTCAGCTGAGAAATGGTAATAAATGAGGCAGTGGGGAATAACTTTCTATCCTGCTTCTTGGTTGTGGCTCTCCATTTAGTTCACACTAATGGTTCAGTGAGCTCTGACTTTTCTAGAAGAGAGCTTGTTAAGATCCATACAGCAAACAAGTCAGTGAACAAGCCTGAGCTCAGGCTGATCCAAATCTGTATTCCAAGCTTGATCTCTGTCACCTCATCTCTTCTGCAATGTGGAAACTTGCTGGGGCAAAAGGACATAAAGAGCTGATGCATAACATGATCTGCTCTTGCTCTGTGTCTCATATGCCTTTCTGTAATCCTCTTATGCTGGTCTGAACGCAAAGTAAATGACTAGTGTCAGCATTCTTGTGTTAGTTTCCTGCACTGTAGAGCAGGAAACTTAGTAGTAGCAGCCCTGTAAAGACAATTTTCCCATATGGAAAATCCTCCTTTTGAAATGAATAGGAAATTCAGGTTTTGTCCTCTGGTTTTAGCTATTATGAATTATTTCCCCACTATTGATTCTAGTACTTAAAGCGTTCTACAAACAATTTCAGTGATCTCCAGAGCTGAAGTAGAATCTCATTTTTTTTATGGAGGTAATTTTTTTCTAACCACAGAAGTTAACTTCTTTCTAACTGTAACTGAGTATGACATGATAAAAGCAACGTTAGAAAACACTGGGTAAGTTCCAAGATGCAACTGGAAATGCTGGGGACATGACTGTTAACTACTTGTTAAGTAACATCTTTGCTTCAATAAAATACCCTTGAGGATGGCAAATATTTACTTTTACCATTTAATGGTTTTATTTTAATATTATTAGAGGTGTGTAAAAGGTTTTTAACATTTATGGAATCAGGTTTCAAACAATTTTCTGTCTAACTCTGAGTACCTTAAACCTTTTACCTAATCTACAAAGCTAATGGAAACCAAATCTCAATCTAAGAAGATCTAAGAGCACGGGGGGAAAAATAGATGGGAAAATGACCAATTTTCATCAAAATCAGAGAATACTAAAATTTTTTAAGATCCTGCATTAGGCCTGAATGTATTTCATACTCTCATTAATAGCCTAGAGAAATAACAACATCTGCAGAGCACAGTAATACAAGTCTATAGAAAATTTTGAAAAACGTCAGTGGGATCCAAACAAGTTGAGTGAGGGGAAAAGTATATGCTCAATTCTAGTTCCTGGTTGGTAAATATTATATAATGAACACCAGGAAGAAAAATATAAGATGATGTCTGGCTACCCCTACTCGGTTTCAATAAGCTATAATCGCTCAGAAAGAGGTCTTAGACATCATTATATGGGCATGGAGCTGTGGCCAAAATGGTGCTCGTCTCTCAACAGGTCACAGTGGCAATACAACATAATTCTGGTGGGCAGGAGAGTTACAGGGCTTCTGTGATGGCTCCCAAATGGAAAAGTCTCCAAAGCAGGCGAGAGTCTCAAGGCTGACTGTCAGTGCTGCATCAGTTTTGTACTGGCACAGTGATACAGAATTGACTTTTTACAATAGAAAATAAAAGTGCTGCACAAAGATTCTGACTGAGCTTGTAGTACTGACTTGTTCACTTCACCGTGAATTTGCCAGTCCATTTACTTCCTGCCCTCTCAGAGTTGCTATAGTCATATTAAATACACTGCCATTGCCTTTTAAAAAAAATAATGGCAGCAAGGGATAGATGAAGTAATTCTGAGAGTCAGCTGTTCTGAATGCGTACAGATTGCAAACGACAATTTGTGAGGGTGAGCAGTTTGTAGGGGAGCTAGAAAGAAGGAGAAAAAGGGGGAACAAGGAAGAATCTGGAACAGAACCAACCTAACTTTTAAATCAGTGAGGCGATCGATACAGATCAATGACTGCTGCAGCTTTCCTACAAAACAGAGCAGATTTTTTCTGCGTCCCCATATACACAATCATATGACAGCAGCCAACAGTTTCTGAAAAGGAACCATTGCAGGTAGGTCCCACTGTGTGGCTCTTATCCCACACGCTGTTTTCGCATACAAATCTTGTGTTACGCTTAGCAGTCAACAGTTTAACAGGGGAGCAGCCTGTCAACAGCCCGTTCAGGGAAACAAAAATCAGAAAGGAATCCATCCAGAAGAGGAAGCTTCTAAATAGCATGGGACAGGTATTAAACACACTCTGTCATGGATTTGCTGGAGAGAGTTGCAATCTCCAGGCCTATATCTAGGGTGCATTCCAGCTTCCCAATTGCAGCAAAGCATCAGTGCCAGATTCATAGACATCCTCTGGTGGTGATCTTTTAACTTACTTGAGAATATTTGAGAAAGCTATATGAACTCAATGAGACTTTTCAAAAATGGCTTCTATGGCCTACCACATATAAGCGCTGAATAAATGTATTTCCATTGTAATTACGTGGTTTGTGCTGTTAGCTTGCCATTGGAAGCACTGCAAAGAGGAGAAAATTCTGTGAGGCAAGAGTGAGAAAACAGCTTTGCAAATGAGAAGGTGAAAGCATTGCCTATGTACTGACCATGGCCCTGTGATGTTTTACTCCAGGATCCCTCTTCCTGGGTTTGACGTTTCACAATATGACATCTTGGTAATACATTGCAGATGTGTTTTTAAAGGGAGCTGTGCAACCTCTGATGCTCTTCTGCTTACTCTCAGCTCTATGGGCCTCTGGCAAAACTTTACAAAGCTGTAGGCTTTCAGTTCACATGTGATTTAAAATCTGATTAAAGAATACAATCATAGCAACTCTAGGCATCAAGTAAGGAGAGAAAACTTTAAATTTAATTGGATAGACTTCTTGCTTGGAACTACATTAAAACCAACTCTATCTGACTGCTGCAATTCTGAGTTAGTAAGCAACTTGGTATGCCAGCAACTAAGACTCAGTTCTCCAGAATCAATATTGCAGTTATTGAGTAATTACAGTACTTGCCTGGGAAGATGGACAACGTGATATTTGTTCAGGGGCTGATGGGTGATAATGGTGCTCAATGAAAGACGATAATTGAAAACAAAATGATCTTAATGCAGTTGACTGACACAACAGAAAGACTATGGTCTTTAAATCACAACACACTTTATCTTCTTGATTATCAAAACATTAGCTTAAAAATAGCAACCACAGCAAGACTTTTAGAGGGTAATATTGCACTTGCACTTCTTCGTTAGCTTCAGATCATCAATAAAGTCTCTTTAAATGCTAATCTTCTTGAAAAAGCATTTTCTTACTCGAGGTGTTCTTACAGGCTGTTGACAATAAGAAATAAGAGGAACTGTCTGCATTTCCTTTAAAAGGTAAGAAACTTAAAATTTGGCAATTCACTCTTTAAATCTTCTGTCACTTCTAGCAATTACTCATTTAATGTCTGTCATTAGTCTGTGAAGCATACATAGCACTCGATCCTCATCCCTCTGCTACTACATATACACGCTGGGGTGTTTGTCTTCACCTCCTGAAATTGCTTCAAGATCATCAGCACATGCTCTCGATATGTAGGTAAAGGACCACATTTGAACATTCAAAAAATACCGCAAAATTTTGTAGTTTCACAAACTTTGGTAATACATTCATAAACAATACTCCTTAAGAGGATGAGAAGCTCATCTAGAAATACCAGAATAAGAAAGTAATATTTTCCCAGAAACCATTCCTTGGTTCGATGGTATTTCCCCACTCTATACTAAAGCCACCGGTCACCAATCAAGCACTGATTCTGTGAATTTAATGACATGTAGCAGGGCAAAATACTCAACAAGGGTGATGTCCTCTCTGAAACTTCAAGGTGATGAGAAAGAGCAACTGCGTTTGTGGGCCACGCACTGCCAAATACATTTCAGAATCAAAATATTCTAGTTTCAGATGTAAAGTCTTGAAGATGGGGTGAAGTAGTCAAGTTTTTATTTTTAATTAAAATTCCTACTCTAGGGAAAAGGAAATAATCCTAGCTCATGCAGCATCCAACGTCTCATAAGCATCTCATTAACACTGCTTTTCAGTGCAAAAGTACAATAAAGTTGATTATGCATGTTTTTAACTATTGCACTGTATTTCTGAAGTACATTGCTAAGCCTTACTGAAGCATTTTGCCAGTGCTTAGTGCTTCAAAAAACAGGCTGACCGAGGCACTGGCCAAAGTCGGATGTTACTAAATGTGACTAATGCATGAACCCCTTGACAAGGCAGAAGTGGCAAGGTACCGACATGAGGATGATCAGAGATGCCAACTATGCAATTTGTCATGCTTGGAAAAAGGAAATATCCTATGAAGTGCAGGATGACCTAGGTCAGTCTCAAATGAGAACAGCAAGAACAGGACGTCCTTAAAAAGGAAAAAAAAAATAGATAAAGATGAAAGGTTAAAATCTTGGTCTTGTTTGTATTTGAATGTGATATGCAAAGAATATCTCATTACAATAAAAAATCTTTAGGGTTTTGAATTGTGAACACCAGGAGAAAATGGTATGCTATCTCATCTCTTAAAATGTAAGCATAGGTATATGGATAATAAGAATTTTTCCTAACAAAATAAGTCTTTTTCCAAAGGTGGGAGTTTCCTATGGAATTTAATTCCTTAATTACATATCAAAATATAAATCCTTATCTAAATCTGAAGAGTAATCAAGTAATTTGGAAACAGCATGCACTGTAAGTAGTATCCTGTGTAGTAGAACTACCACTGTGCCCAATTATCTAGAAATTATTCTTATACATTCCACTTCTAAGGGTCATGTTTTTACTGCCCAGTAACTCTGTTAGTATGTGGGTTCATCTAGAATAACAGTGACCTCTAGGGACACAATTTAGTGTGATACATCAAACTTTAACCGCATAACTACACATTTTATATTACATGTAGCAATGTAAATGCATATATGAAAATGCTAAGTGAAGATTCTCAAACTCTCTGGGTTGTTGAATGTCTACTCCCTGATGATGAATTAAATTCACATTTATATATGTATATATGGATACATATATACATGTTTATGGACATCTTTATGCTTGCTGCTTTTTTCAGTTTAGGACTACTCTAAATATTCTTCTCTGACTTTGAAAAAATTAAAAATTTGTTCTTTCCACTTTTTATTCCTTTTTGTCCTATTTTCTTAATAAACAATTTGGAAATGTTTCATTTTTAAACAGTATCTTTTTGTTTGGTTTTCCCCCTTCTTTTTCAAACAATTAATTAAGGGTGAACTTGAAAATTCTTCAGATTTACCTGAATATGTTTTTTCTCAGTGAATTTTTATGAGAAAATTCTCGTCTTTCTTCTAAATAAACAGGAAGAATACAAATGCAAAATAATAGTTAAATTATTGCTTATTAATTCTGTAACAGAATATATAATCCGACATCTTGATTAAATATTATGTAGCAGTCATTTCTTCACCTTTAATATTGTTAGCTTACCATGAAACTCTGCTTACTCAGATAAGATTCTTAGTAAAAGTTAGAAACGTCCTCACTAAAGAATATACTTTGTGCTGAGGATTAAGTTTTACTCAAATAATTTCATTATAGAAATAGTAATAATATTACATAGACAGTGTAATGATTTGGTTAGCCTAGTGGTTTGGTCATATGTAGAACTAAAGAATTTATACAAAATTTTGGTATATTGTTAACTTCCATGAAGGAAATGATGAAATTGTTGAGTCTGTTGAATGGTAAACAAGTCATACAACTAATTTGTGGTTCAAGCCAGGGCTTACAGAAGCAATGAGCATTAAGGGTACATTAGTCATTCGGGGTGCCAGACAGATGAGGAAATTACAAGTCCCAGTCTTGCTATAATGGCTTGACTAATCATCATCATTACACTTATTCCAGCAGACTCCAATCTCTTCCGCGTATGAAGAGGCAGTTGAGGGCTTCTAAAAGTCATGGATCTCTGATTTGTCAAAAATTTATTTAGTGTAAAGTGCTTCTTTCTATGCAGACCAGACGACTGAATAGAACAAAAATCCTTACAAATAGTAAAGGTCTGGGGTCAGGCTAAGGGGGTCTGTTGCCATCCTGTTCCAAGAGTGAGAGAACAAATGCGTAGCTGGAATGCAGCAGAAGAGGTACTCCAGAGTGGGGAATGGATTGCAGCTGGTGACCTCTGCGAATTCCCACCTCTGTTAGCAACAAACTCAAACATAGGCAAAACCGGCAGCAGGAACATGGCTATCTCGCTGTTGCTTCTTTACTGCCTGGGGCAAGAACCTTCTTGGCCTTTGACAAGAAGATTGACAAGAGTGTCAGATATACTCTGATTATTTACCCACCCTTAAGACCTGGGGCTGGCATGAACAAACACCCCAAGGATGTCTGTAACTTGTGCTGTAACTAAGAAGCAACAGTTGTCTTCCAGGGCCCCTCACAATCCGAGCGCAGAGGGGAGGGAGACAGCTCCTCAGCCTACCCTCCGCAGTACATTGCTCCTTACTTCATGCGTGGCACGAGGGCAGCTAGACTATCTAAAAAGTCAGTCTGTAATCCAGGTTTGCACTCGCCGTGCCCTTGGTGATCTCTGTGTGCTAAAGATGGCTTAACTAACAGAAAGAAACCTGCCCTTTCTGACAACTTGCTTTTTTAGCAAATAAGTCTCTGTTCCTTCTTACACAAAGCTACAGGAGAGTCATGTGACTATACATCCTAATAACTCATTAGACAGTCATTACTAATGATAAAATGAAGCACAATGTTGCATGTATGACATTAGGGAAGCAAGCATATAAACAAAGGCTCTCAGTTCTGATGACTTATTTCTTTCAGTGTTTTTTTTTTTTATGTTTTCTTCAAGGTTATATATAATTATTTCTCTCAATATGTATTCTGCAGTAACATAATGATTCTTTTTTTTTCTTCTCTCTTCTAGACCAGCAGACCCCAGAAGAGTTCTAGGTTTTTTTAACATGAAAACCAACTGAAAAATTGGTGTAGCATTTTAATCTAACAGAAACTTTTCATTTTCATTTAAATTCTTAACCAATAAGACACTTGCTAGAAAAGTTGACAATATGGGTTAGAGTCCTTTTAGGAAGCAGAAGGACAGAATATGAGCTTGGTACATGTTGAACGAGCCTCCTGGCCTTGAGCCTATTACATGAAAGATCAAGTAGCTCTTGGTTTCAGAAGTGAGCTTTGTCTTCCTCCCTCCCCAGGTGGTTATTTTTAAGCTGAAACTACTCAATGAGCTCGGATTAAAATACACAAGTTATTTCAAGTCACTGTAAATTGCTTTGTTCATCAAGTAAACTATTTGCCAAAACATTGTTATTAATGATTAATTTGATCAGTTCCAAACTAATTTCTCATAGGTTTTAGGGTTTCCATTCATGTGGTCTCGTGCACCTATATTCAGTTTGTCACAGTTTAAACCCACCCAGCTGGCAACAAAGCACCATGAACCCACTTGCACACTCCTACACCCCTCTAGTGGGATGAGGAGGAGAAAATACAAGGGTCAAGACAATGGTCAGGAAGGGCACTGTCACCAGTTATGGTCTTGAGCAAAAACCAGACTCAGCTTGGGGAAACAAAATCAATTTGATTTAAACAAAAAAAACCACCACCAATTTACCCATCAAATCAGAGTTGGACAGTGAAACATAACTGGATCTTAAAAACACCTTTCCCCCACCCCTCCCTTCTTCCCAGGCTCAGGTCTGCTCCCAGTTCTCTGCCTGCTCCCCCACAGTGGTGCAGGGGGGCAGGAAATTGAGGTTGCAGTCAGCCCATGCTAGGTTGTCTCTGCTGGTCCTTCACGGGGTAAGTTCTTCACAGTCCTCCCCTGCAGCAACATGGTGTCCCTCCCATGGGAGACAGTCCTCCGTGAACTTCTATGAGTGTAGGCCTCCTATCCTCCCAGTGGATGGGAGCATGGGCTTCCCTTAGGGTCACAGTGTCTTCAGGAGCAGCCACCTGTTCCAGCATGGGATCCTCCATGGGCTGTAGGTGTGATTCTGTTCCACCACTGACCTCCATGGGCTGCCTGGGTTCAGCCTGCCATCTCACTACAGGCCAAAGAGGAATGGCTGCTCCAGTGTGCCTCCTCCACTCCTTCCTCACTGCCTTTGGTGCCCACATAGTTACTTCTATTAATTTATAAGGTAGAACAGTGATTATAGATCACTTATATTTTGCATATGTCTCCCACCATATGTATACAGCATATATATCTTCCCACATGTTCTCTGCAGAAGAGAAAAAATCAGAAAATAATTGATATGATGAGTATCACAGAGTTTATTATCAGCAGTATGACTTTTATTAAGTTAATTATGTCAACAATTGTGCAAACGAGTTAATCATTTTACGTTACACTGATTTGATTGTCTCTGAGAACAAAAGAGTATTCTTCTGTGGGCTCTTTCTCTGATGCTTTAACATTAAAAAAATATAAATCAAAGCTGTTTTGACAGATGAACAACACAATTTCATAGCAGAATGGAAAATTTTAAAAACTGAATAGCTGATAACAGATGAGCAGAACCGGGGAGGATTGATGTTATAGCTGAAGGCAGCATTAAAGATTAGGTACTCATTTGGCTTTTCAGAAGGCCTGGTGACTCATTCCACATAAATGGAGTTTGTGATATGTAATGAAAAGCTTTCTATCTTTACTGCAAGCAAATTAGCAGGTATTTTGTAGGAAGAATGTTAATGTTATCTTGCATTTGTTTCAGAGCAGGAACACATTAACAGAGGAGATTTGAAAAGAATTTCACTTTTATAACATCAGGTGCTGAAGGTATTAAGACAAGGTCACCTCCGTAAAGCAATGAGAGAAAATTAGGTTATAAACAAGTAGTGCCTAAAAATATACTCTCTTTGTTTCACTGACTGAATGTGGTACAGTATTGCCCCAAATTGCTAATTCTCTTTACCGAGAGTGATACTCATACGTCCAGAGCTGAATCCACAAAGTTAAGCAATAAAAAAGCCATGGTTTGGTGAGGGAGAAACAACAAGAATCTCAGTGGGCAAAGTAATTTCATTCAGTTAAGGGAAAAAACCAACCAGGCCCTTCTACAGCTTACATCTTTTTTTTTCAGAAAGGCAGTTAAAAACAGGAAAGAAGATATATCTGAGGAAGAAAAGATAAAAATAGTCATCTTTCAACACTGAATAACTGAGAAAAATATTTATCAAGACAGAAAAATGCAAAATTCATTTCAAGAAATTATTTTAAATTGGCAAAAAAAGAAATAAATGAAGACTCTATGTTTGCTAGCATTGGAGGAAAGAGGAATAACAGGCCAAAGAGGAGACTGGTTAGTAAATGAATAATGTTTCCTTAGAGAGGACTGCATTACTTTATGGCTGGTTTGTGATTTAGACGTGATAAAGACTTAGATTGAGAAAATAAAAAAAGAATATATACACTTAGAGATAATATAACAGAGATTATTTAGGAAGAAATACTGAACATGAGGAAATGATAGCCAGATAGGAAGACAGAGATAGGGAGATACAGATAGAAAATTGATCTTCAAGGCAACCTGGAAAAGGTAGATAAAGAAACGCATTTGATGATAAGTGGCCTTGCAACCTGGGAGATAGGACTTACTATCATGATGACTTGTGGTAACAGTGAAAGAACTCCTAAGTAGGTATCACATTTCTCGACATGATACAAGACCTTCTTCCCTCCTGGTTTATGAAAGGTTCATAAAGATCAGAGGCTTCTCTTAGTTACTCAGTTTATATTAAAGTAGATAACTTCTACATCATTCTTTTAAAATATATTTATAAAAACCTTGCAAGTCTTACACACAAAAAAAAGTCACATAACTCCTCTTTCAATCAGTGGTTTGTATCTTTACTGCCTTTGGCTGGCTCTAGATCAATCCAGGGAATCTGATCTAGGTTGTTAAAGGCAATAAGCTGCAAACTTGTTGATGTTTATCCAAATCTCCTTAATCAAAACATTTTTATGTCACCTTTGCAATTTGGTAGGTGGTAGTTAGAAGTTTGTGTAGGTCAAGACAAGTTAACTTTCCTCTTAACTTCAGTAATTGCTTTAGAAATGCTATTTTAAGACACATTATTTTAATATTCACTTTCTCTAAAAAGTAGTTCCCTTCCCTTGAAACAATCTATAAAGATAACAACTTACTTCAAATGTTTGATAAAGAAAATGCCAGGGAATCTAATAATGCTTGTCTACTCACATTGGTGAAATAAAGCTTGTTCAGTTAATGTTTCTAAAAAGACCTTGAGGGCTTTTTAGTGCTTGAGGGGGTTTTTTGGTACTTATTACGTCTTAAACATGCCCTTATAATGAAATACTGCTCTCTGTAACTTCTGCTGGGGCATACTGACAGAGGACCAGAGAAACCAATACAGATACTGATTTATACCAAATAAAGATCTGCTCAAGAATATTTAATGTTTACTATGCATAAATAGCCTGAGGAATCTACGTAAAAACCAGCATAAAGTTATATTTTCAAAAGACAAAGTCATAGCAGGAGGGGGACAGAAAGAAAAAAAAGGCTTTATTTTGCACCTCTCTCCCAGATAAAAGCATAATATTGAACTAATTATTAAATGTATGGATCAAGAATCTAGAGCAAAAAACATATGGTCACTGGTTGTTTTTTGAGTAACATACGCTAAAATTTGTCAGAGCATTGCTTTCAAGTGAACATAGAGAACACCCGAGTATCTGAAAGAAGTGGAGATGGAAAAAGGAGCAGATTTAACAGATATTTCCACAATTTCATCACTTGCAAAAGATGTTCCTAACACAGGACAAAAGCCAGAATGATGCCACTATTTGAAATGTGACCCACCTTTCTAACTTAACACTTCTTGGGGTCACTGATTTTAAAGTAAAACTGAAACAGTCTCTCCCTGTCAGAATGACTGCATTTATCACAAGGAAAACTAAACTGTAAGAAAAATTATAAACAGAGATGAAGGAAAGGAATATTTGTTATTGTGTTGTAAGTATGCCAAAATAGACCCATGAGATCTGCCTGTAGTTGTATGAATAGTATTTTCAGGAGCAGCCATTAAGATGCCATTGAAACGCAATTATATGAATGTGAAAACTGTATACGTCATCTTTCTCACAGAGAGAAAAGAGAATGGAGGAAAAAAAGATGAAAGAAATAGAGGGTTCTTGTATAGAGCAAGGGTCTACAGTTACACAGAATTTGTATCTTACTCTACAATAATCTGATGTTTCACTTAGGTTTGAAAATCATATTCACAGTGAGGAAAGTGCTTTGTGTTCTGATATGCTCCCCCGTAATACAATATTTTCTAGTGACCTGACCACATTTATAGTCAGACTTCATTTTATATTCTCTTTGAAGAGTGTGAAGTTGCTCTCCAAGCAGCATCATCTACTGCAAAGATTTCTAACTTTCGTAGCCATGTAGATCTTCCTATTAGGGGTGGTCTGTGCAATGCAAGTGACAGGCAAGTACTAAAAGCTGCAAGAATCCAGAGCCAGCTCAAGGTTCTCAGCAAGGCAGAAAATAAATTAAGGACACAGCAAGATTTAAGGAGGAGCAAATTTTATTGTTTTGGGGATAGATAAATTATTTCCATGGAGAAGGAGTGTCAGAGGATTACCAGAAGGTGTTTATTTAATGAAGAGTGCCCATTCTGTAGCCTCAATTTATCTTTTGGAGTCCACATTTCTTTCTCTCCCAAACAAAGTAATGCTTTGACTACAATAGCAGCAAAAGAACTACAAGTCTTAGGAGGGATTTTTGAGCTTTCACAGATAAGAACAGCTTTCCAGTGTTTAGACTGAATTCAGTCAAGTCTTACATTTACTAGCATGTCCTACTTAATATCTATGTCTGAGGTAGTTCTTTGTATACAGTGTGTAAAATGATATTACTGGAAGCAAATTTAGATGTTCTAGGTTAGCTTATAGTTAAATTGAAGCCTTTGTTACTAATAGACTTACAAGGGTTTTAAATTACTATAATTTTTTCTTCTAGTTTAGGAATATGCATGGCAAAAAGCTCAACCTTGTTTCAATTTATCTTGTGGCTGATAGCTTTCAATACTGCCAGCATGAAATGTTAATATAAATCGTTTATGATTCTTCCTTGTTGATGACTTTTCTATGACATGGTTCCTCTTGCTTGCTTCATCAATTTCCAGTGAAGAGTCTTGTTTAGGAGGGGATTGAGCAGATCTTCATTTGGTGAGCGAAGGTTGCACTAACTCTACCTACTTACTGTATACCTGGAAATGTCCAGTGTTTGGAAATTCACCCCCCATACACAAGTAAAAGGTATAATTGTTCATAAAAAACATGTGGCTCATCACTTTCATGGAGGAATATGAATGTTTCACATTACTAAAAGAAAATTGTATTATTCCACCCTGGAAATACATTTAAATATATTTTATAAAATGTTACTGTATATATTATGCCATATTCATTTGTGATGACAATTTACAATTAGAATTTATGGAGAAAATTTATAATTAGAAATTTATTTAATTTATGTTTTACAACTATTTTTAATACATATGTTTTAATGGTATTAAATTTTCAGAAGAGTTTATTTCATAGTTTTATTCTGTTTTCTTGTAGTTTTATAAGGAAAAGTACTGAACATTAATGGGAATTCCAGCAAAAGTTTGTTGAACTGGTCATTTAAAATGCAGCTGAGTTAGGTTTTTTTTAACTGTAAAATCAA
Source organism: Buceros rhinoceros silvestris (assembly GCF_000710305.1). Classification (NCBI taxonomy): domain Eukaryota; kingdom Metazoa; phylum Chordata; class Aves; order Bucerotiformes; family Bucerotidae; genus Buceros; species Buceros rhinoceros. The sequence goes on along the minus strand of NW_010413323.1, from coordinate 152,745 downwards.
ATGATAGTAAAATATATCAGCTTCTCAGTGAAGCCAATTGGATGGCAAGTGATGAAGCTCCCTTTGTTCAATAAAGTAGACTACAATGTCCATGACTACGAATAGTTGCTGGTACTTAGTACTGCAGACAAGGTAGTTTTCCTGACTGTTAAGCATCATTGTGGAAGGAGCTTGGTATTTCATGAAAGGTTCTTTTCTTATCTGTAGCATCTGACCACTTTGACCAGTGTTTGAACTAGAACTGAGCTTAATGTTTTGTTTGTGCATTATCAGTTTGTAACTAATACCTTTGTAAAGTGATCTGTAACAATTTATTACTAAAATAATATTAAAAGGTCCAATTTATTAATTTTTAATGTTTAGATCTCTTTTCACTGAGAAATGTCAGTGGTGGTTTTGCTCATCAGCAATGAATGCCTATGCAATAGAAATATCACACTGGAAAGTAGCTCTGATTGGAAGATTTTCTCAAGTACTGAAAAGAATACTGGGTAATGCGCTACAGTAAATTGCAAGAAAAATACTGAACCTGAGCACCGCTGGAAGGTTCAAAGGAAAGCAGTTCAGTGCTTTCTGCCTCGGACTCCTGTCAAGTACATATTTACATATCGGGCATTCAATGTCCTCCAAATACTTTTGACCCTACATGAACAGATGGACTCCTCACCATACATGCAGCGTGTCCTACACATCTATGAACAATGGTACATTTTTTAATGAGTCATGTGTGGGAAGCATGTGCCCTGGATTCCTAGATGTCAGCTGCTGGATATAACCTGTCACTAGCTGACAAGGGAGCATTCCAGTCACAAATTATGACCAAAGTGCTGGTTGGCTTCCATACCTTGAGAACAGAATGGGTCTGAATATTCTTTTGAGCAGCAAAATACTATTCCAGACCTAAGTTTCTGGTTTAAGATGACCCTAATGGCACCATGCAAATTTACTTTTTGAGTAAATGAATAAAACCCAACCAGAGAGCAAGAAATAATATATTTGTGCTAAAGAACAAATTCCATTATTCTTAGTCATAGTAAGTAGTACTGTGTAATGGAAGATGTTTCAACGGCTTTTACTGAAAGGGTCAGAATCAAACTATTATTTTTGCTTCTTGCTCCCCTCACACATTTCCTTCTTTTTGTGTTTTTACTCCAAGCGGCTTTAAAGAGTGATACTGAGAAGAAAAAGAGAAAAAGAAGTTTAGACCTGGTATACAAACTGCAGTGACATTTAGGACACCTGGATAATAAATTTGTTTTCCATTAATGGTACTTAGTTCTACTTGCACAATAAAGACAAATATTCAAACACAAATAAACCAGTGGCCAGACTCTTAGGCATGCTAAACAGTGGGCTATTTCAGTTTTATGCCAGCTTTGCTTTTTTTCCAGGTTGGGGGAATCCCCAGCTGCTCATTTGAATCAGCAGAGGTAAGCAAGTACCATAAGCAAACTGGCTGTCCCAAGTCTCATATACATCTCTCTAAATGATTTCCCAGGTTGTAAATATTTATATTTAGGAAATGTTATTACTATCATTATTATTTCTTACGTGGTGATAAAAACATGAGTAATGAGTTCATTATAGAGTGCTAACAAAGCTCCTGACCTGAAGAGTTCTGAGTTTAAGTTGGAACTTACTCTAGATGTCACTGAATACAGCGAAGTGAAATTTCACAGTAGACAACTAAAGAAACAGTTTCCTTTTCAGTCTAGATCTATATTTGTATTAAAAAATGACACACTCCCAACTTACATAACTTACATTTACTACCAGAGGTGAAGTAGATAAAAAAATGAATTAGATATCCATAAAGGCGCAGTCCCTTCCCATTTTCAGAATTCTTACGCTTAACTAATCTGTCAAAGCAAACAACCAGATGTTCCATCACTCTGCACAGGACTGCAGGTATACCTTGATTCCCCCAAAGTGACACTCACAGTCATTTATTTGGCATTATATGATTTTATCAGTCTTCTTTCTTTTATATATTCTCTGGAAAACTAAAGCAGCTATTCCAGTGAAAGTTTGTGCATTGGAACTAGCTTGAGAATTACTTGCAGGGAATTAAAAATTCATAGGTGACCTTCAGGCTTATAAAGATTCTAGGAACAGAGAGTCATTCTTTATGGCACATAGGCTAGATATTTTCTTCCTTTAAATTAAAGGTTATTATTAACTGAAATAAATAGAGCATTAAAACCACTGAGGGCCCAAATCTAGTTTTATAGTACGTCTTTTAAAATTGATATCTTTGTATTCAAAATGTGAATCTATTTGGCTATGCAATACTGGTGTGAAATTCTTTAACAAAGCATTTTAACACAACACTGTTGTGTTGAATAGATGTGCAGACTGGATAAGAAAGTAGAAAGATGCCTTCTGGGGAGAAAGGTGACTTATTTTATTTTAGAGCTATATATCAGTGCCTCTCAGAGTTTAAAGGGTAGATCACAGTTTGCATCTGTATCTGACAAGTCAATAGCAAATCCTACCAGCACATACAACATCTAGCGTATACCTACGGGGGAAAGGAGGTGTGGTTGCACTAGGAAGGTTTTGCTTGACTTCTCTACCTTCTGAACACATGAAATGTCAGAGCTGTGCTCATTGTGCATGCCATAAAGATTTGCAAGTGCAGACCATTTTCCAGACATAGCATTAAAAAATTAATCAGTTCTACTCTATCCCCTTAAGACAACTCTACAATTCATTCACCAACAGTCATGAGACTGCATCCTAGTACTAGCAGTCAAGTTGGGATTTTAACTCAGTGAGTTGTTATGGCATGTTTCCAGGTCATGATCGCGGGACAGCTGTTTTCTTCCATAACAGGGTGAATTATAGCAGACGGTGAAGCCAACAAACCTCTTAGCATTTGAGCAGGGTGCTCTCTGCCAACCAGGGAGCAGGCATTGACAGGCATTGGCTTTGGAAGGGTTGGCATTTGTTCCATTGCTTGCGTTTGCCAGCAAGAGTCATTATATAGAATGGTGCTGTGGTGCCTCCCATAGGGACACAAGATAACAGTAAGAGAGAGGTAACAGCCAAGTGAACACTTGGAAAACTATCTTTAAAAAAGCGCTTTATAAGACAAAATTTTGCACATGTGTGGCTGAAATACAGTTCCTGGATTAGAGTGAACCCTGAAATGCTCCTGATTAAATATCTGTTTATCAGGAAAGAATAACAGAGTCTGTCCTGAAACACCTAGAAGATGAAGAAACCACATACATAAGCCCCCGCATTGTTGAGAAAAATCATGATCAGACTTTGCCGCCTTTTGGGTAATTTGGTACACTGCACTTCAGTGAACAAACTGGTAAGATCTCCTCTTCAAAATAAAAGAAAATCTCAAAGTGGAGATCAGGATAAGACTTTCTGAGATACCCCTCACTGAGTTGTTATGGTAAAGGTGTCCTATGTCTTTCATAGGTTTTTAAGAAAACAAAGAATATTATCATGGACTCTGGGTTCACTCAAATCCTTTAGGCTGGAATCAAAATTAAACACCTTTATATGTAGTGCAAAAAGTACTAACTTAACTATATCCTACAATGATAGAAGGTAATCTGAATAATACTGCTCTTATGAAAGGAATGCTCTCTCTACATTACAAGTCATAACCTTTCATCAATCCAGCAGTGAGGTACCAAAGTAGCACACCAATCCATAAAAAGGATCATCTCTAACACTGTTTGAGGTGTTTCATAATTGTTCTCTAACCAGGAAAGACTGATGTTTCTTCATGGCTTCTTATTTAGGCTGTTTCCTTTGGGGAGGTTGCAAGCGCATTGTTTTCTAACTATGGATAGTTAGAAATCTCTGTACTTAGCAACAGTTTGTAACCTGGCACTGCTTCTCTTTCAACATCTTGTGTAACAATACATATCCCAGCATGAATTCCAAACCAACTGCTAGCAATACCTTTAATCTATCTTTTTCAGGCCTCCTGGTTAAGATGAGGCATTATGATATAACAACCCAGATTGTTCCCCTCATACAAACAGATACGCACAGTAAATGTTAAAATCTGTATTTTAACAGATTTATGGTTGTGAATAAAATATGAACTCAACCAGATTTGTTAACCATATGTACAGACACATAGAAATACACAGGAATAGCATATAGGAATGTTTTCTGTAAGAGGATCAAACTAGATCTGTTAATCTGATCAGTATGTAAAAGAAGAGTTAGACTTACAAATTAAGTAAATATGTAGTTCATCTTCATTTTTCACATTAAGAGAATATTACATCCAAGATTGAGAAATCAGGATAATAAGTTTAAACTTCTGATTGGTGTAATTTGGATTGATTGAAAAATTGACATAGATCTTCACATGCATAACAAGAAATTAAGTCAAAATGAAACAAATCAAAGGAAATTCATAAAACACAATATTTGAGATCTCACAATAGCACAAAGCTGCTGTCAAAATAAGATTGCAATTGAACTTTTTGTTTTCTTTCTAAAACAGGTAACAGAACCTTTCAAATTGCTTTCCAGGACAGCCATGGTCAGTAAGGTCAAACAACATGTAGATATAGGAATAAAAATATTTGAATCGATACCACATTTAGGATCGGCCAAACAATACCATTAAAAACAAATTAATGATGTGAAAGAACTATAGCTATAGTTTCTGCTACATCAACGAACACTGTATTTTAAACATTTCTGCAGTGTGAATTCATATTCACTACCGTTGTCAGAGCATTGACACTGATCAGCATCTTCTAAGAATCTGGGGGTTTCTTCTGTCGAAGTAGAATTATAACACCGGATATCTAGAATGTCACAGTGTTATTTCCAGTATGCAAACAACAATCTTCTGTTTTCCTAACAGTCACTGGAAATTTTGTTAACCAAAAAAAAAAAAAAAGAGCTGACATTAAGAGGAGTACTGGGTTAATAACCGATTAATGACTAAAGCATGCAGATTTACACATTTTTGCTGATGGAATCACCCCCTACTTACAAGCATTTCCACATCTACATTATACCTGATTGTAGAAGGATGTGTATGACCACCATAAAGCAAGACTTAAAGAGTTATAGTGAACTTCACAATATTTATTACAAGTAAAGCCTCAGCCATGCTTATGGAAACATCTTACACAGAGAAGCTAAAAATACTGCCAATAATGTTTCAGTTCAACTAGGAATGTTCTGAGTTTCACTGAGGAAGAATACTGAGATTTCATTACTACCATTTCTCAAGAAATATGGAAGAACCAGGATCAAGAATGAAAAAACAAAAAGGCATTGGAAAGGGTGGGTAGTGGGAATGAAAGAAAGACATGGAAATCCTTCATATTTGTATAGAAGGGAAAAGAAGATAAAAGAAGACAAAAGGGATATAATACAGGTGTCCTAAAATATATTAAAAAAATATTGAAAAACATCAGACAGAGGCTCTGTCAAATTTTCCTTTAGAAATGCATTCCTAAGAGTAACCAATAAAATGAACTGTTCAACTTCAAATCATGTTAATTTTATGGCAAATGATGATTTTTGTTGGTACGTATCAGATTAATTAACATTAGAAAGGTAGAGAAGATGCTCTGAGATATTTTAGATTCATACATCTTCTACATTCATACCTTCAAACTTTTCTCACGCTGCAGGTGATGTGAAGCCTCCAATGCAGTAAGACTGACAGAGCACTGCTTCTTTCTTGGAATATTCTCAGGGAAAAGCAGCCATTTCCTGCAACATATTCCTGGTGTGCCAAGGAGCTATTGAAATGAATTACAGTTCAAGTTGCATTAACATGGAAGGAAGGGCAAGATGTGCCTTCAATATGGCACTAAAATGGCTTGTAGCATCTAAATAGGTCTACATAGTGATAACAGTCAGAGAAAAGAAAAGCATAGAGCATGTGTTACTTTAGCCAGATGATGGCTAGCACTTGATCTGACTAGTTTAAAGCTAGTTAGGTATCTCTCTAGCAGACACATGGCAATGTGGACATGCTCTCCATTTTGTATCTTTGCATGGTTCCAGTTCACATTTTTGACATAACTAGAAACTGATCTTTTCTTTACAGATTGGGTACAGTTATGTGTACCCTCCCCTGCCAGTACCCAGCACCTAACAACCTGTTTAATACATCTTGGATAAAACTCAAGACTCCAGAATCTGAGGAAAATAAAATTATTAATTTCTCTATCCTGGATAAAATACTCTAAAAATAAATCACATGAAAAACAAATTCTTGGCTTAGGAAATTAATTTGAAAATAAAAGAAACAAAAAATGGAGAGATCAGGCTAAATATCCACTAAAAGGGCTTCAGTAGCAGAGAATAAATAGAAGAAAGCTGCACATCAACCAATCAAACAAACTCATTCAGAAAAGATGACAGAGAAAGTGAGAGAATAAGAGATACTTCAGGTTCAGTGTGTAGCAAATAAATAGAATTCAAAGAAGAAAACAGGAACTTTTATTTTAAAATATTTATTTTAAAAGCTTTGAACCTGAAAATATTTTGTCCAAAGATCTCAACACAATTTTTAAAAACTAATCTAAAAAACTAAGCAGCACCTTAAAAGGTACCTATGAGGACTATAAAAAGTATTATTTTATTCTGATTAAAAAATTGAAATATCTTCGGGATGCCTGAGAACAATAGCTTGAGTCTCTTGACTTCCAGATTTCTGTGTTAACCATGAGGCCATTCTCTGATGTCAGTCAACATGCCAGTTGGAGCTGGCATCTGAAATGGTTGTAACAGATGGCGAGGGTGGTCATTTTTATCTGGCTTAGAGTGCATTGACTGAGCAATTATGTATAGAAAAATACATTTTCCAGGTATTTTATAGAAGATGGCTCTGAGCTGGCCACATGTGAAAGCTGCAAACTGAGACAGAATAGACATATCAGAAATGGTTAAAAAATTCCCGAGTACTACTATATTTAAAAAGAAAGAAAAAAAAAAAAAAGATGGAAATGGGTGATTAACACTTGCCTCTTTCAAATAGCCTCCCTCCCACCCCAAGGATATTTTTAGGAAATATACTTTTTAAGACATTTGATACTAATTAAATATTCCTGTTGATCTTAAGGTATAATTTTTCTTTCTAAAAGAATTTTATTTTCCTGAACTTGAGATTCTTCATTTAAATGACAAGTGCAATGGAGTGAGGGTAAACAATCTGAAGAGACATCAGCTACTGCCGATAGTGGTCACTGACAGAACAGCTCCATATGACATCGTGAATAAGCTGTACACGCATGTGTTAGCAGAACAGAATCAACAGCTGTTACTATTTATAGAAACCATAAAGCAGTATATATCCACTAAGCCAACTACGAGATAACATCAAACCAGGAAAAGCTGGTACACTAGGGAGTGTCTTATTATAGAGTTGGGGAGGATTTCATTTCTTTCCCTTCAATATGCTCTTTTCGGTGGTTGTTATTTGAGGGGTATAGAGGTGTTGGTGAACAGAGTGACAGCGACTTCTGTCTATTTTTCACTCTGGCTATCGTAATTTTATCCATATTGGGTTCCAAACATCACAGACTAATTTTGTTCTGCTTCATTTGTTTGTTGATAATCTGCCAAGGTTTGAGGCAGAAAGTTCTGATAAACTTTCTTGTAGAGTAGGAAATCAGATTAGAATACAGAGTCAGAATGTTCAGATTAATCTTCTGCATAGTCAGGAGTCTGGCTTTTTCCAATTTGTCTTTCACAGCATATGTGAGATCTACTAAAAAAATTCGTACTCAGTCTTTTGTGTGCCAGTTTAGTGAATCTAACGTCCTTATGTGAAGTATTTTTGTCATATCACTCTTGGATGCATCCTCTTTTTTGTTTCAAAATATTGAGTTACTAACAGCATAATTGAGATAAAAACCTCGCACCTAATTCAAGCTTTTATGTATAGAAAATGGAATCAGACAAAGGTTCCCTTTGTATATGTTGTTCACCTATGAAAAATTATTTAGGAAACATTAAAAGTGTAAGCACTTTTGGGATTTAGAGTTGCTGGAATAACCAGATGACAAAAAATTCTAGTTTACAACCCGGGTAAAATCAAACTAATATAATCCTGGTAAATGGTTATCACAATAACAACCAAAAATAAAAGCAAGCATTGCTAAATTTACATTAGAAATGTTTGTGAGGCAACTTCGTCTGTTGTCTGTCTTGATAAGCACAGTGATAACAGGCAACAGCTGCTGCAAATTTTTATGTTGAAGTCACGCAGAAATGTTGACAAGTCGCAAAAAAGACTGGCATAGAATCTGGGCAGGTTACAAATGGGATTTACATCGGGTATTTCACTCTATTTGAAATAGAAATTTTAAAAAGTGAGTAATTATTTTTTTACCTACATAATTTCAAATGATCTTTGTCATTTTTATCAAGGCCACTAGATGTGATGAAAAACTAACATACAGCGGGTTTTTTGTTAAAATTATCTGCCTTTTCTGTCCTCATCTTTTATTTTTCCCCACCAAATAAACTGTCCATATGGAAATACTCTGAATGGTTTCTGGATCACATTTATCGTCAGATTTTAGGTGCTAAAACTTAGCAATACT
>NW_010413323.1:71623-144009 GCF_000710305.1 Buceros rhinoceros silvestris | reverse complement strand
AGCTGTCATCTTGCATCCATTTCAGAAAAAAATGTATTATGAGAAAATATATATTAATTTGACTATATTTACAGATGTAGGATTCTCAGGACCATAAAATTTCTATTGATTAGGTTTTAGGAATGAGCACGACTTACACCTATTTTCTGTGCAGTGATTTCATATAGAAATCTTTGGGCATTTTTCAGCTTTCAAAAATAACTTGCAGAAGTTAATAAAAGGCAGATCTTACCAGGACTTCTGCAGCATTCCTAAACTCCTATATCATTTTTGTAGGCAACTAGAAAATATGTCTATGCTAACCGTTATCTTACAACAAATTGTTGAATGCAAGTATCGCTCAGAAAATTTCAGGAAGTGCTTTTAATTCTTGAAAACCAAATAAATCTTGAAAACGTTCCTCTGATTTTGATTTCATGGAAGAGAAGAGTTTCAGCAGAGCACTGAAACTCACGTAAAATACAAGCTTACACCTGTTTGGTTATTTATTGTTTGTTGTTTAGTTTTTCTGAATTCGCACTAGGTTGTATTAATCAGACTGCTAAGTAGAATTCAAAAATCTGCTTTGTAAACAGATTATTACAACTATTCTCACATTCATCTATGATATTGCTTATACAGTTCAATATATTTACATGTGAAACAACTGAATTTTTTTTATATGGTAAGGAGTTTTTATAAGAAGCAGGTTAATTATTTTTTACTTAGTTTTAAACAAATCTTATTCTCAGTTTTATCACATGTAATATAATCTGCAGAAAATGTAATGAGAATTTAGTTTGTAACAGCAATAAATAACCTAACATTGTACAAAATAAATCCAATCCATCAAAGACATATTTAAAATCGAGTCTTCCAAGAAGTTGCTTATTTATGACACAAAAATCTCACAAAACATCAAAAATACTTCTATTATGAGAAGTTGAAATATTACACTTTGAAAATAAATGTGTGCCTGCAATGTTTAAGCTTTCCTTAGTTATTCTTAATATGTTCAATTCACTACGTCTCTAGTGGAATTATTCAAGCAATTATTTATCCTAGTAGAGGGATGCTTCAGGAATAACTCCTCCCCCTGCATGTTATCTTTGGTTTCCACCTATAAATATTAATCATGTTCCTGGGTTATAATACAGTGCAAACATAAAGAAATTCAACTACATTTATACGGTGCTACTGCCCAGATATTCATACTCTGCGTGACAAGAAATGTAACCTCTAACACCAGACCCAGTGATTGGCCTTGCATCTCATTTCTCAGAAGTTCCTGACCTAAAGAGCTTTGCTCTGATCAAAATGTTAATTTCTGATATCTTGCACTGGTTTTAGCAATCTACATTGCATACGTTAGAACACACAATAGAACATGCAGATTTGGGGATGATACTGGGGGTTTTTGGTTTTCCTTTCTCTAATTAAACCTCTTGGAAACACATGTTTTTACCTATATTTATTCTTTCTTTAGTATTTGCATTTATATTCAATGTGAAGCCAACCACACAGATGGTATTTTCATAAAAGCCCGTTGAGAAAGGCTGGGAGAATAATTCCAGGTAAGTTCCTACAAGAAATAGCAAAAAATAAGGTTTAGTCTGGAACTGTGAATTTCTTTTACTACAACAACACGCCTTACAAACAAATGAGCAGTATAGTGTTTCTCATGGACAATCGAAACATCATCTCACCCGGGCTAAATCTACAGACTCAGTCTTTGAGTAGAGGCTCACTATCCATAGTTAGGAAAGCTCCCTGAGATGCCTGACTCGCCCAGTAGATATATACAAGAGTGCTAAATCCTTTTCAAGTCCAACTCTCAGTAGGATTTTCCTCCTTTCTTTTTCCATCGTATTTGCTTCCATGTTCTTATTCACGCTACAGCTGTGAAATCAGGTCTTTAAAAAAAGTTTTCTGGGGACTGTGCTGTTCTCTTGCCACAAACACTATAAATTAGATGATTCTTTACTTGGGAACTGGGAGATATCACAAGGCTAAAACAGGGGGAAAGACATTTTCTGTGTCTGTTTTCTGGGGACTGTGCTGTTCTCTTGCCACAAACACTATAAATTAGATGATTCTTTACTTGGGAACTGGGAGATATCACAAGGCTAAAACAGGGGGAAAGACATTTTCTGTGTCTGTACTCTTTGGTGGTTGTATGTACTAACAGTCACAAGCGGGGAAACGTAACCCACCGTACTGCGTGTGATCAAAAACTTTTAACTACTTCAACTGGAAGGACTCTATAATCATCTTCCGCTATTGTCTGGCTGATTTCACTCTATGTTTTATAGCTTTTCACTTCAACAAGATCTCAGTAATCTATTTTGAATTTAATTTGGCACAATTCTTACAAACTGCGCTGAGGCTGGGGTTGGAATATAGCCATTAGTGCAACCCATCCAACTAGAGGCAACTCCCTGTTACAAAATGGCCACATAGTTTTCCTGCATTATCAAGGAAATCTGTTGCTCAAATGAAGTACACACAGGCTTTTTCCTCTGACTACATGATCTTTGTCCTATTGTAGTCCTCCACAGATTCCATAGCGGTTAGAATTACCTTTAGAAAATAAATATTCAAGAAGTAATTTTCAGTCCTAAAATATTCACAGTCCTGTCAGTATTGTTTTTTACAGTATTCATTGGTAGTACAAATCCCTATTTACGAAGTATGAATATTTAATCATTTCATACTACAATAAGTTGGATATTGAATTACCAAGTTTTGACAGATTTTTTAATTAGCTTGCAATAGAAATGTTCAGAAAAAAAATTGTATTAACTCTTTTCTCATGCGGCTCATAAAACCAAAATTAAAAAATCTAAACTCAAGGTATTAGATGAGTGCAAAATAGGCAGGGCTTTGGAAGTGACTAAAAATTGCCTAATGCTATTGATAATGTTCAAAGACAAATGAGCTTCGGCTTTTAAAATGGAACTTTCTTTTTTTCTCAGATATACTCTTACAAAACATAAAATATTTTGTAAATAGATAAAGAAAAATGGAGTACATGCTCTCTTACACTATGTCATTAGGAGACAAAAAGTGTGGTTTTTATTATCTGTAACTTGGATACATATTAAGCAATGCAGATTTTAAATCATACATAGATTTATTCTGGAACCTTGACGAGATTAATGACCACATTAAATGTACACAAAGTTTGAATAAAGTCTTGTTTTTCACTGGGTTCATTTTTTTCTCCATGGCTGAAAGTGTTAGGTCTGTTGATCCGTTTTTCGCTTGTGCTTCATTTCCACTGATGGTACAACTGAAAAAGGTGTTGCACAGTAGCTGAGTAAATATCTCTCATTCTTGCGTGAATTGGTTTTGTCATAGTTTAAGCCCATCCAGCTGGCAACAAAGCCACACAGCCACTCACTCACTCCTACTCCCCTCCAGTGGGATGGGGAGGAGAAAATACAACAAAAAGCTCAAAAATCAAGACGAAGGACAGGGAGGACTCACTCACCAATGATGGTCACGAGCGAAAAACAGACTCGGCTTGGGGAAACAAAATCAATTTAACTTAAAAAACAAAACTACCACCAATTTACCCATCAAATCAGAGTAGGACAGTAAGACTTTCATCTTCGCCCCTCACTCCTCCCTCTTCCCAGGCCCAGGCTCTCCTACCTCCTCCTGCACAGCGGTGCAGGGAACGGGAGCTGCAGTCAGTCCTAGTCTGTTCCACGTTGTTTCTGCCACTCTCTCCTCCACAGGGAAAAAGTTCCTCACAGTCCTCTCCTGCGGCAACATGGTGCCCCTCCCACGGGAGTCAGTCCTCTGTGAACTTCTCCAACTAGCACAGGTTCCTTCCGCAGGTTTCAATCCTCCCAGTGACAGACTGCTCCAGTGTGGGCTTCAGAGCCACAGCCTTCTTTGGGGCCACCTGCTCCAGCATAGGATCCTCCACAGGCTTTAAGCAGGAATTTAGTCCACCAGTGATCTCTATAGGCTCCTGGGATGTCCCCTGCTCCATTGTGGGCCTCTTTACAGGCTGCAGATGGACCTTCACTGCATCAGGGATCTCTGAGGACTGCAGGGGCTCAGCCTGCCGTCTCACCATGGGCTGAAGGGAAATGGCTGCTCCGGCATGCCTCCCCTGCTCCTTCCTCACTGACTTCAGTGTCCGCATGGTTGTCTTTCTCATATTCCTCTTCTCTGCAAAACAACTCATCCAAAACCTTTTCCCCTCTTAATTATGTTATTGCAGAGGAGCTAATGGGTTGTCTTTGGCCAAAGGTGGGTCTGACTTGGATCCAGGGTTTCCTCTCAAAGCGCCTTACAGGGGGCCACACCAGTGGCCCCCTCCTCCACTACCAAACCCCCACCAAAATCAACACGTCATGCATGTGAATATAGAGAAACAGACATATAATCTGAAGTCATAGTACAATAAGCTTCAAATTTAACATAAAAGCTTTGAAACTAAGGAGAAAAAACCACAATTCTGCAATGACTATGGAGATCTTAATAAAAATGTATCATTTCTGGCATTAGAAAAAAATCTTAAAAGCCTAGATACTAAAATGAAAAGTGCGGAAAAGTGTGCAGGACTGGAATTTTTATGTTATTCTGCACTGCAGTGCATCAGCTCTATAAACCTGCACTACAGTGCACAAACTTACCACTGAAAACAAACCTAGTTAGTGCAGAGCATGTCTATGCCCTGTACCAATCCCATCAAAATAATTAACTGATGCCATGTATGAAAAAACATTTCTTCATTGTTTTTTTCTTCTGAGTTTTTTATCTATATTATAATAATTTTCAAGTACTGTACCAATAGCCTGCAGTCTCATCACCAGCAAATGCCTTTCTTATCAGAAATTACTCTCTCTATCTATTGATCCTATTTTCAAATGGAAAATCAATGAAATTTGTCATCAAACAAGCAGAGAAATATTTGGGTTAGGATTTTTATTTATATTTAGACATGAAAATATATTAGGATAAGGAGCTTTGGCAATAAATCCAAAAACCTGTCATTGTTGAGCCTTTAGCCCTTGTTGCAACAAAGCTTTCAGCAGTAAAATATTTATGTTCCTGAATTTTCACAGCTCTGCAGCCACTTTTGGAAGGACTGAACAATTACCAAAATCTCGAGAGAATCTTGCCGTCACTCAAAGGCCCAATTCTGTAGCTCAGTCTGCAGCCAGTATGCATGAAGATCAGAGCCCCATTCAAAACACAGCCAAAGAATATATTTTCTTGAAAGAAAGACAATGGTCTTTTTCCTCTAAAATGTATTAACTGGCAGGTACTTTGCCTTTATCTGATCTTGCTTCAATCACGTCTTGATCAGTAAGTATCCAATGAAACCTTTGTGAGAGCCTAAACTGCAAAGGAGTCTCTGCATAACATTATTCTGTTTTACTGAAGTTGAGTCAGTTTTAAGAAAGAACTCAAGATTCCTCCAGAAGGATGACGATTCTCTGCTCAATTATTAGAATAACTAACTGCATGAGAGAATGACTTCTCTCTTTTATGTTGATCATAAATTTAATAATCAAAGTTGTAGGAATTTAATATCCAGCCTTTGGAAATGGGTCTCTCTTCTCCAGGATAAGAACTACTGTAAGGAAACAAAAATCTCTCTCAGCTTCTCTCTGGTCTTTAGAGTTTTGGTGGTTGGTTTTGGGGCTTTTTTTCCTATGGAAATGTACCCTACAGGTAGAAACTAAAAATGTCTTTCTGCTTAGAACCTGTAAGGCTCCTGATAGTTCCCCATTTTCCAAGCTACCAAAAATTTACTGAGGCAGTCACAACTTACAAATATTCTCCAGAAAATAAGAAATGTAATAACAATCAAAAACTTGAACTCTCCTGAGCTTTTGAATACCCCTGTTTGTACTTCTCTTTGCATCTTTATAACACAAAGCGAAAGACAGAGAAAATGGTGCTGGGAAAAACAAGGAAAGTTCTCCAATGCATGGCAAACTGTGTTGTATAAAAAGGTTATCCTGACAGCAATCAGCATAGCCCCTGCATTCTATGTTGTACTAAAAAATCATCCTTGATGGATTAAACACCTGCAGCCAGGTAGCAGATTGTTAGAGAGGAGGCAGCTTTCATCTGTATACCGGTGGCTACTGAGGACTGGTGTTTTCTGAAGAAATATTATCAGCACTTCCTGCAGAGATGAGAGATTATGTTCACAAACATGAATTTCTAACGTGTTTCATACCTGCATAAGTGTGTTCACTTGAGCATGCCATGCTGCCAATACTTTTCCCACAGAAATACTCAACACCCAGTGAATTCAAATTAGTTTAATACACAGTCTTATGATTAATGGAAAATGGCAGAGAGTAAGGGACTGAAACAGTTCGTGCTTTGCTTGATTAATTAATAAGAGACTCTCTTTTCCCAGCTTCAACTCATTATGCTAATGAAATGTCATCAATTAAGGCTTTCCCCTGATTGTTGAATCTGTCAGGTAATGCTCAGTTAAAAAGCTGCATTCCTTTGCTGCCTTTGTAGAGTTGCCATCACAGCTTTTTATGAAATGTTATTTCCATCAGACAGTGTTTGTTCTACTTTCTCATTATTGTATCATCCTGTTGACCTTGAGACAGGTGAATACAGAAGGCCCAAAATGAAACAGAGACAACACTATCTGTAGCTCTGGGAGTCAAGATAATGTGTTAGCAGAAAGATAAATACCATTCTTCATTCACAATTCCTTCATAATTAATAATAGTCTGGTCAAAGATAAATCCAAGGAGAGCGTGTGACATTCAGAAATCTATGCCACGTTGCACTAGACTCTAGTGGAAGTTTAGCACAAGATGGAGGGGAAATATTTTAACCATTCAATACATCTTTTGCTATGAAAGTGATTTAATAGACATACGGAAGTGGCACTGTATAATAAAGCTATTCTATTAAGTAGTTCACAGAGACAGAATAAAGAAAACAACATTAAAAAATTATAGTTAAAATATTTTGGGGTGTCTATTTTCTATGCATATATTTAGGACTCTCAATTACTTTGAATATCAACATATGGAGTTCAGAACACTGATCCAAGTGATACCAGTGGCTACAGTAAATTCTGATGAATTAGTCGTCAAGGAGAATGTAAGACATTACACGTCTTCTTGGGACTGACTCTTTGGAAGGGCTGGAGGTGGGGGTCTGAAGGTCCTATCTTTCCATTTTACTCCAGAGAACGGAACACAATGACTTCTCTCTGACAGGTTACTCTGCATATTAGTTACAGATAATCATAGGTCTAGTCAAATACCTGTGTCTGGCACATGGGTCATGAACTAGGCGAGAAGCTGTTGAGCTGCCCTGGAATTGGATGAGATACAGGCATTACAGCAAGGAAACATGCAAAGCAAGCAAAATGCATGAATTTAATATTTCTGAATTTTGAAAGATAGATCTCATGAGACTGCTCTTTGAGAGAACAAAGCTCAAAGCTCTCAAAGAGTGGTTCGTCTTGTAATCTAAAAGGTATATCTGAAAGATAGAGAACATATTAGAGAAAAATATTCACAGTGGTTGATATGGGTGATGATTATCTCAGGTCACTGCTCCTGACTAGGCTTATATGTACTGGCTGGAGCTGGAAAAGAAATTGAATACTGAAGCAACAAAACTTGCACGTGATATGAAATTATCAAAGAAAATCAAATACAAAGTTAACTGCGAAGAGCTGAAATACAATAAGGTCTCCCGACATTTTACGTATAGATAGATGATAAAATGACTGGCAGAATTCAATTACAGGGTCTAAGTTATCCATCACCACTAAATAACAAGATTTTGGGATCAGTTAGGATAGTTTTTAGAAAACTTCAGGATTCAATAGCTTTTAAAATGGTGAAGATTCAGTAGCTGTCAAAATAGTACATAGGATATTAGCTATTACTAGGAAAGTGCAGAGAGAAATTTTATAGCACTATTTTAATTTGGTATGCATGCACATCGTAAAGATTTAACATGGTTCTTGTCCTTGGTCCTCAGAAATATATAAAAAGGCTTGAAAATGTACAGAGAAAGGTAATCAGAAATGATCAAAAGCATGAAGTGTTCTCTTAAAAAGCAAACAAACGAACACCAGATTAGGTAAACATCAATTTCCTGTTCTGAAATAGAGAGAAAGGATAGGAAATATGGTTGAGTTTTGAAAAGCTTGGAGAAAAAGAATCAGCAAAGATTTTTTCATTATTTGCATATTATGCTCTTACATTGAAGGAACTAAAGGGAAAATTTAGAAATAATAGTACATAAACCTAGCAAGTCGGGTGATTTTTGGACTCCTCACTCAATATGTCACTAAATTTTGCAGAGGCCAAGGGTATAACTAACGTTCAGTTAGGTAGGAGATGCCCTTGTGTATGACAGGTCCAACAGTAACAGTTACACGAGAAAACTCCTAGAGTTTCTGTCTCAAGAAGCCCACTGAGTACTACACACTGGGAGAAGACATTCCCAGGGAAAGAATCACTCTAGTTCACCATTTTTTTCTAAGCACTTTTTTCTGCCTACTGTCAGAAACATGGTACTGGATTAAAAAATATGGCTTTTGCCTTACACAAAAAAATAAAAAAAACAACCCCCAAACAAACAACCAATCAACCAAACAAGGAAAAAAAAAAAAAGCAAACATCCAAGTTGTAGAACTACAGCTCTTGTACATCTTCAAGAAGTCTGTAACTCAGAAATTTGCTACAGACCCTGATTCCAATAAAAAGATCAAATTCTTGAGGAAAGAAAGAAAACCAGCAAAGAAACAACACATTAACATTACAGTCTTTGAAATACATTTTCCTGCTTTCTTCTGATGGTGGAAATTCACTTTCAAGTTTTCCTTTTCTCCCTACATCACTTCTGTTGGAAGGGGTACAAAGAGTTATGGAGACTTTTAGTCTCAGGAAATTAAACCAGATATTAAAACATACTGAACAGCCTCTGAGTCATTGCACATATTTTTTATGTCGTCTTAGTGTTGAACGGGAATTTCCCAATTAACACAGCTTTTGTAACTTTCTCTGGTAATTTTACATTGAAAGTTGTTAAAAATACAGTGTTCAACGTTATATTTTTATCTTTTCACAAACCGGTCACTTTAATAGCTAACAACAGTCATCCAAAACAGAGTCAGGAAACTGTCAGTGTGAGAGGGTTCTATTCATTGCGCAAGTGAATAATTCTATGAAGTTATTCTTAACAAACAGTGTAGAAATGGTCCGTATAGATCCAGAAGAGGCATACAATACTCTGACTATTTTTTTCAATTACTAAGATACCAGAAAGTTTTTTCCCTTTTTTTCTTCTTTTTGTACATTAGTTAGAGATATCTCAGTTTAATCGCATAATTTGTCTATAGTGTCAACTGGCTAGTGGCAGACAGAATTATATATATATCTTTTTTTTTTTTTATAATCTGTTCATTTAAAGCATCCCCCCATCTGCATGGGGATATCTGCATGGGATAACCAAATAGTTACTGAAGGAATGCAGGCAACTTGGGTTCAAATTGAAGTCATACATCTATATTAGATAGGATTTAATATTTGTATGGTTCAAATCCCTTTACAGTTCTTTTCCTTATCCCACAAAATCTTTTAAAATTGTTGGATATTCTCAATTTTTCATGGTTACATAGAACATACAAAGGAATCCAGAATTTCCCAGGGTTTTTTTTCCAGGTTTTTAATAATAACAATTGGACTGTATGTGATTGCAAATCTCTCCTCAGGTTTGTTTGAATTCATGTTGAATTATTTCTTCCAATGTTCTTGGGAAAGGACTGGAAGTATTCTGAATATGTTTTACTTAATGAGATTAAGCACCTTGACTGAGACTGAATTACATCCGCAGCAGGGCTCGAGACTAAGGGTGCTTGATTGGCACCTTCAGCTTCATTACAGATTTGTTTTATAACATTTGTGGAGATACATAACTTGTATGCTTCTATTTACTCATTTATTAGACAAACCAGAGTGTTTAATTAAAGACAATGCAATAACATTCTGAGTCTCTCAAGGCCCAATGATACTTCAATATGGACTCTGCTATTTGCTATAACCATTACTTTTCTAGTGTTGTGAACACTTGAAACTCCCTGCCCTCCTAATTAAGCCTCTTGGTATTTTAATTACGTAGTAGTCAGAAGAGCTTCTATGTGTTATGGAAGCTGTACAGATAAAGGAAGACACTACTTCAGAAAGTATAAAAACTACATATAAAAGGAAAATTTTAAGTTAGAAAAGGGATCCAAATATAATGTCTTCGTAGTGGTAACAGTCACAGATAGCTCGTTATATTATTTATTTGCGTATTTATTCAATGCTGCTATACTTTCTCTTAACATCAGCATTGACAACCTCTCTTCTCCCTCTCTCTTCCAAACAAAATGAACTCCCCATTTGGAATTATCTGTAAGTCATTCCTGATAATTAATTGGGAGAGTGCTGCTATTATAGGCAGGACTCTCCTTCAGGGAGAAGGATAATAGTTCACCTGTATAGGTAATTGCACACTACCATAACACACATGGACATGTGCTTTGGCCCAGTTTAGTTTTGTAATTAAGCTGCATATCAGTGGAAAATCCCACAAGATTTTCACTCCCCTCTCTTGAGTAGTGCAGTTTGCTTTAGATGGGTAGTAGGAAAAAAAACCCTACAGAGGCTAGTCTTTTACGGGACAGCAATGACTAAATATAAAGAGATAATACAGCCTCACAAGAAAAATCTCACGAAACCTAAATGGAGCAAACAGCATGAAAGGCAGAGCTTACTGGACTTTGCCATGGTGTAAGATTTTGTAAGACAGCTAAAACAGTCCATGTATCACACTTGGAGAGCTTTATATTTAGTACCTTGGTGAAGAGTATTATAGAAGACAAGATGGAGTTTATTACTAAGAAAATCATGCTTCTCTTTCAAAGGTATGAAAAACCTAAGCAGCAGATTTGCCAATTCTGGTGCTGAAATCCTCTTCCCCTCGCAAGAAATGGTGCCGTAGTAAAATAACACACAAAAAAGTCAAATTCGACGAAACAGGTCAAATTTTGTATAGATATCCCAGTTCTTTATGAGGAAGCTAAGAAGCTACCCTCAGTAGCCTGAGGGTTCACTGGATGTTATTGAGGTAATGTGCATACCAGTTAGATCAGACCACATCATTTTGGTTTAACACAAAATAGATACAATGGCAACCAGTCGCTCCAGTGGTTCTGGGAGAGTGCTGGAGAGATCCAGAGTCTGACCTGTGCTCTCGCCAAACTTTCTCCACAAACTGTTCTCTAAAAGAGAAATATTTAACAAGATTTGTGCAAGGCAAAAGTATTTGGCTACAAAATTTTTATAGCTCGCCAAAACTATCCAGAGTTTCCAGTAAGACTTCCAGTAATACAGGATTTATTTTCTATAAAAATCTGATTTTTAATAATTTCATAAGATTCTTTTTTGTCTCATTTCTTTTTTGAGGGTGAAACAAGATATTTTTAAAAGCCAAAGAATCAGACATAGTGTATGTTACATATTTTGCCCAGGAGAAACTCTGCTTACATGAGTCATCCTAATCTAGTATTCATGTCACGGTCTGGTGCTATGCTAAGGGGATAAGACGAAATATGATTAAATTGAAGTCTCTCCCCCTGTATTTACCGAACAACAGGAACAGTTGCTCATCTGCATTATATTAATGTGCACTAATGCTTCCTAGGCCAAATTGATTTTAGATGTAGATGGGTGCAACTTTCCTGATTTAAAAAGTGTCTATGTACTGAAACCTGCTGTAAGTATGTCCATCTGTCTTTGCCTTATTAATTAGTCTCATATGTGTTCATGAAAATGATTCAAATGTCATTTAAAGTTATTACATTCAACCCCCCCTTATTTCCAAGGAAAAGGCGGCTAGACAAGTTATCATATCTTTCAAATTCAGTTTTTTCCTTTACTCATTCCTGATGCATCAAAATGGAAGAAGCAATCTAGTGAAGAGCTGTAATATCACAAACTGACTTTTTCAACTGGTCATGGAGCTGAAAAGTCTAGATTTAATAAAATATTCTCTTGGTTCAGAGGGAAAATATATCTAAGAAAAGAGTTAAGGGCTGACTCCTCTGTCTTCATATAGGGAAAAAAATGCATTTAAAATGACAACTGTGTTCATGTGAATGCAAACGGACACCATGGACAGAAATATCAGTGTAACTGTCACACCACAAAACTAAAAATAAATTTGAGATGGAAGCAGTTGAATCTTCTCTTTACGTGCTGTTGTATGTTCCGGTGCAGTGCTCTTGTGGAGTTTACTGAAAAATCAAAACAATTGAAAACAAGTATCAATTTCCCAATACTTAATCAAGTCACAGTCTATGCCATTGCCCACCTTTGAAGTGAGTAGGAATATCGTAAAGGAGGTGTTTATGTGTGGTCATGACTTAATACTCTGCACAGCACATATTGAAACCACCGGTTAATATCTTTGCTATCAAAAATTATAGCCAAACTTTGAGAGACATAGAAAAGGAAATTGCTCCTGAAAATGATCCTGACCATTGGAGCAGCCACTTACTTATAAAAATAGTTCACATTATTACATCATTACGTTGACAATTTTCAATAGGCATTGTTTCCATGAATTTAGTGCACGCAGTATAATTCACACAAATGTCATCATATGCAAAGACAAGAGTCAGCAAAACAAACAAGAACTCTAAAGGTCCCAAGTTTTAATATTTTACGTACTTGTGTACATATAGAAACACAGAGAGTGTTGAAGAGGTGAAGAGATTTGTAGTTAGCATATCAAATTCGGATTTCTCTTGCATTTGTTGGATAAGAAGTGACCTGAAGCAAGTTAAGAATCTTCATTATCATAAAAACCAAGACCAGAATTATTTTGTTTATTTAACTTAGATTTTTCAGTGGGTAAGGTTTTCTGAAAAAGATATTTAACAGTCACTCATCAAGGAAGATTAAAAAGAAATATGAATTAGGTAAGTACACTTTAACCATAATTTTCTTGATGTGCAACCAGTGCATGACTAATCCAAAGACAGGAATAATTGCAAATAATCAACTGATTCATGAAATGTAATGGATAGCTAATAAACACTACAAAAGGTAGAATCATCCACAGAAAATTCTGTGAGCTTGTTTTCACGTCAGGGTCATAGCAAGAAAAACTTGAATTTTTACAAACTGTTTATAAGTAGAATGTTTTACATGAAAAATGAACATTAATTCATCAACAAAACTATGCAGACTGTCATATTTTACCCATATTCTTTCTTCAAACCTCTTGGAGATACCAGAGGATACTTCATTGAGGATAAAGAGGAATATAAAATCCTCCATCTATAGTCCAGTCCAAACACCAAAATGAAACAGAGGAACTGGCCCTCTCCATCAAGGTTAATGCTCCTGATGACATCTTAATTTGGAGCCTGAACTCTTGAAACTTGGTCTCTTAATCAGGATCCTAGCGACGTATCTCAGTAAAGGAATCATCAAAGTCCCACAGTTCTTAACTACTTGTATAAGAATCAGAGGAAGAAGCTTTTGTTAAAGTACTATGCATTGAGACTATTACATCCTCAATTTCCATGAGATCCTGGCTATAAACTTATTTTGATTCACTAGATTAGCCAGAACTGCCATATTTAATTATGTGCATTGTCTTTCATCTTTAACACATAATTTATTATATGTACTGAGGACACCTCCCAGTGAGAACCTTTTCCTTGCTGCTGTGCAGCATCTGAAGTTTCCTTTATATGATATGTTCCTTCATTAGAAACAGCTTTATATATATATAAAAATATATTTTTTTTCTACTTCCTATCTTTGAAGATTTGTGGGTTTTTTTTTTTATTTGGGGGGGAGGAGATGGTGGGTTTTGCTGGGGTTTTGATTATTTTTTAAAATAAAAAATACCAGCATAATTATCTGGCTTATGCATTCAGCAGCTAACCGGCAAGTTGTGTACCTAGGTGTCAGCAATTTAGTGTGTCATACAAAGATCTCGTTTAATCATATATATATTAACTCACACATACGATGTAATTGCTCGGTTGTGGGAAGTAAGATTTTGCCTGGTTATGTAGTCAAGACACAAGGGATATTGAGAAGATAAAGCAAGAAAAAAGACACAAAGTCAACATTTTTGTATAAATGTATGGATATTTGTTGTGAGAAAGATTAGTCAATTAGTCGAGAAGTGATGATTTCCAGCCAGGTTACTGCCCTAGGGCTTGAGGAGCCTAGAGGATATTAACCAACCATGTTTGATTCTCCAGGTAAGGGCAGGTTGCTTATCAGATGCTGCTCATAAAAGGTAGAGCTGGAAGTCTCTAGCAGACTGGGAGACGCCTGTTGTAGACAGGGCTGCCAGACCTCGGCGGAGGGCTGGAGCTGAGGCTGCCAGTGCTGCTGCTTGTGATGGAAATCAAAGTCAAGTGGGTACTTCCCATTTCGCTAGCATCTCCTGTACTGACCTAGGACCCTGCTTACTTGCTCTGGTTATTAATCCCTAAATCTGCTTCTGCTTACAAACTAATGCACTGCTAGCTTCTGTGAGCCAGATTAAAAAGCTTTCAACTGCTGCAACTTGGTCTGCCAGGTCAGTTTTATTTCCAAATTTTTAATAACCACTTGATACCAGTATTTTTGGATTGCCAGTTCTGCTGAAGCAAAAAAAAAATTCTCTTCTCTAATGAAGATTTTCTTGTTATTTAAAAATATAGTCCTGAAAAAAAACCTGAATATTTTACCAGTTATGTTTATTTGCTAAGGAAATCCCAGGAAAAGAACAACAGTCCTTAGCAGGTAAGTGGTAGCTATGGCAACCGAACTATGGATTGCAGTGATATCTAATTGCTAGGTAAATGAATCAGTGATTTTTTAGTTCAGAAATGAAAGGTAGATTCTAATGATACTGTAGTCATTTACACCTGGCAAAGGGAGTATAACAAGCTACTAGCTCAGCATGGCAGTACATGATACCCACTTCAGACAGGTGTCAGCAGCTAGACTGCAATACAAGACAATGGGAGAATCAAACCTCAGACTGTGAAATTAATATTTTTCTGTCCTCTTCCTTACTCAAGGTAAAATCTTCTCTTCAATATAATCAGTACAGTATCTAGTATTGAGACTGATGTCTTTTCTTACAGAGAATGTTACCATGGAAAAGTTTGTCACATTTTTCAAAAAGGTACGTATTGTGCCTAGGTGGTGCATTTTTATGAGGCTGAAAGAAAATGTAGAATTAGTCTCCCCATGTAGGTTAGCTATCATAAAGTAGCAGCTGAGAGTACATTCAAGAGTTCCTTTTCCAAATGTCCATAATCTCAAATACGATAACATGCCTTTAGAATTTCCTGGAACTATGAACGTGCTTTCGTTTTGTTCTGGAGGTAGATCTTTTCTTTAATTAGACTGGTTTGATGCCATAATACTACTGAAAACTGTGTCTGCACCGTTTCAGGCACAAATATGTTACATGGTTTGGGATTTGTCTGGGATTATTTTTTCTGCTTCTTCTATTTCCACTTCAAATGGTAATAATTTTCAGGGTGCAGTGTGATGTCACATACTTTAAATTGTATGCCACAGTGTCAGAAGTGAGCAGAGAGATTTCTCTATCTGCTGAAGTTGGGCAACCATATTTTTTAAGTCCGCTTTATTTTTTTTAAAGAAATACTGGAAGACTGCAGAGGAATAACAATAATAAAAATAAAACAATCTGAAACTTATTGGTATATTTTCTGTAGATGTGCTTATCCCTGGAGTTATTGGAAGTGCAACAAATCTGAACCAGCTTTAGCAAGCAGTAGGGAGGACACTGCAAATTATTTATACTTTGGAGACAACAGATGCATCAGATCCTGCATTAAAAATAACCACTTTGAATATTAAAAACAAATTTAAAAAGATCCAAAATCTCAAACAATTCAATAGGTAATTCTGACAATATGGAATTAATTTTTTTTTCATTACACATCAATTGCAAAAGGGGCTTGACAGGGACAGAGCATTCAGATGGCTTTTGCTTTTCTTTCTTTTAAATACAACAACCAGGATATTTAAGAAACCTACTTAATTGACTTATTTTTCTTTTCTGCTGCAGTTACTTCTTTCCTAGTGCATTGGCTGTACATGCGAGATTTTGGTAGCGTGGTGACTGCAAGGGTGGCCCCTGTGACAAAAGACTGGGGCTGCCCTGTGCTGGACACAGGTGGTTCTATCTGGGTCCAAAATGGGCCCGATGCAGTGTCAAGTATGTGGTACCTCTGTGAAAACATATCTGATAAATGACAAAAAGTTCTGGATGGAGAGAGCGGGAGAGAACAAAAAGAGTGAGAAGGAACAAGGGGACACCAAGGTCAGAGCAGAAGGAGGTGCTCCATGGTGCTGTAGCAGATATCCCCTGTAATTCATGGAGAGGCCCATACTGGAGCAGATGGATGTTCCCAAAGGAACTGTAGCCAGAGGGGAGCCAGCGCAGGAGCAGAGGAAACGTGTGAGAGGAAAGTATCAGCAGACTACTACATTTGACCCTAACAGTCCCAAAACCGCTGCACTGTCTGGGAGAGAGAAGAGTCTGGAGTACAGGACTGAATCTGAACATGGGGGGGGTGAAGGAAAGGTGTTGGTTTAGTGTCCCACTACCTGAGCTGCTAACTACATTTTTCTTTTAATTATTAATAAACTAATTTAGGTTTTTGTCAGATTGAGTCTGTTTTTTAATTGGTAAGATATATCCTTGTCCTTATATCAGCCCTCAAGCTTTCTTATTCTTGTTCTTCCTATTTTCTTCTCCTGTTCCGTTGAGGAAGGGAGTGAATGAGTGGCTGGGTGGGATTTTAGCTCTTAGCCAAGGCCAAACCACGAGGATTAGTTACGCAATATATATCTATATACAATACCCCTCACTTTCTAGTTCTGTATCTCTTTGGATACAATAACTAATACTCAATGTACAAAGAAGATTAACCTGGTTTTCCAAGGACCCTGTTCAGTGGGCTCTTTGTGTTTTAATACTGAAAATGAAACTCATTAATATGGATTAATGTATTACTGATTTATGCATATGACTATTCAGTATGTTAGCTCTACTCAGTCTATCACTCTTAGCAGCAAAATACTTCAGCATTACAAACTGTAGTAGTTCCTTCTTGACTATTAAAAGCTTTCTGATCATCTCGATCTTCATCTAAAAAAAAATCTAAATGCATGGATGATCTTTTGTATTTTACGTATGCTTTATCAACACTCCCCCAAAGCGTTGAGAACCTGAGTTCTGAAATACAAGTACAAAACCTGGGTATCTCTGCTTGTTTTCTGCCTGAAATACTGAGATAAAGGCTGCTGAAATCAACACAGCTTCAACTCTCCCTCAACCCTGCCATGGTAGTCTTCCAGGGTTCTTCAGGGAGAAAGACTCTGGAAATACGAGCCAACAACATCTGAATTTTCCACAATCAGCAAGACCTAGTAAATAGAGAGGTAGTTCATAAGAGAAAAATCTGGGAAACTCCTTTTAGTACCTAACGTGCAGAATTTGGCTGGTCAGTCTCTCTAATGTCCCTTTTACATATACAATTGGTACCTTCTGTAATGGATGTTTCAGATCAGGAACCTAAAGTATGTGCACTGTGATGTTTCCTGAAGGAGTTTGTCTTTCCCCACAAACTGCAGAAGAAACCTATGGAAGCAATTTCCTAACATAGGTAATTAAAATTTAAAGTTTGTCAGTATGAATACCTTTCACTTTTCATTCAGTATTAATCTTTCTGGGGGATAACATACCCCGTGATGTATGATATTTAAACCAATGTTGAATCATGAATGTCGTCCTTGTTTGCATTATACTGCAATTTATTGGAGTACCACCTGTATATTCAACATGGCAAATCCAGATCAGTGGATCAGAATTATTAAAAACTAATATCTTCCTCAGGTTTTGCACCCTAGAGATCACATGAAATAGAATGTTACCCCTTTTTCTGGATGCCAAGGTGATTAATGATTTTATTTCTGGGATTAATATTATAGATGCACAACAATGCAATCTTCAGATAAAATGGGAAAATACAGAATATGATTAAGGAGTTTAATTTACTTGGGTATAATTATGTTATGTTAATATACAGAGAATTACAACAAAAAAATTGTTTTTATCATTAATACTACTTTTGCTCCAGCAGGTTTGTCTAGGAAAACAATCTTTGAAGATAGGCACAAGAAAGGCTTATTTTATATTTTTTAATATTTCCTTTCTATATCATTGATTATGCCTGTCTTTTTATATCTGAAATTATGATTTCTCTCCACAGTTTTTCCTTTCCATTGCATTATAATTTCAGTTTCATATTGGAAGGCTACTCAAAAAAGTTAGGTTCTTGCCACTGACAGCATTAACTTCTATACACATTTTTCATCCTGTTTTTTTAATACAATTTTTTGTTCTAGTTAAAATCAATGATGTCCAGGAATAAGGTTTATCATCATCAGATAAGAGGGGGAAAAAAAAAAGGGGGGGGATATCTAACAAGGTCACACTTGTTCTAATGCAACAGCCACTGAAGGCAAAACCCAAACCCTTTCTAGTTGAAATGGGAGCAGATGTTTCTGCTTTTTCATAAAACATTATTCATATGTATGGATGTTCCCCAATTTTTATTATTTTCTTCATATACTAATGTCTCAAAAATGTTCCTGTCTATTTTAATAAATACTGAAAAACATTTACCTTTTCCAAATATTGTATTTTTCAAAATGTGAATATGTAAATGAACTGGACAGGTTAAAAAGCATTTCCTTAGGATATATCAGGAATTTATTCTTTTTATTCTCTTCACATCTGTAACTATAAGAGAACATTTAATGTTGCTATAGGCCATGGATTAATCAGTTTATTAGGCATGCTATGCAGTTTATTTCTAAGTGACCCTTGGCTTCAAAGTGTGAAAGACAAACAGAAGGGTGGCAACAATAGAGAAAAAAAATGTCCTAGAAATGATAAAATGTTTGATAACACTGCACTATATAGAGCTGCTTTTTAGCATTACCTTTTTTAAGACTGGCTGAACTCTAAAATATAACATTATTAGAAAAATATCATGACAGGCAGTCAGAAGGTGGTATATGTTTCCCAGTGGTAGAATTAGCCCAAATAAAATGTTTTTGTTGAGTAATTACAGTAAGTGTTTCCCAGTTTGCAAAGTACAATGAAGGTTGTCAGCATTTAATTTTCGTCTTAAACATTATTGAATAATATTTTATCATAGAGATAAGAAGTCTCATTGTTGCAAGAAGAGCACCATGCTACTCATAGTGACACTTGACTCATTTGCCATTTGGCCTCCTATTCACTGGCCTAAGCTCGATTACAGATACATTGGCTGAATATCGTCACACATATTTACAAGGATAAAAAAGAGGAAAGCCAAGTTATTTCAGTTTTAAGTGGATACATGCATACCTAGGATATGTCAGAAATTGACCAAAATAATCAATATTGTATGCTATTGTTACGGGAACACAGTAAAGTAGATTAATTTCTGTGGTGGATTTGTTCTGTATGATCACAATCTCAGATTCGAAATTGCTATTTTGAACATGATCATAGAATCACAGAATTGTTTTGGTTGGAGGAAACCTTTAAGATTATCAAGTCCAACCATTAACCCAGTGCTGCCAGGTCACAAGTAAATCATGTCCCTCAGCACCACATCTATGTGTCTTTTATACACACCTCCAGAGATGGTGACTCTACCACTTGCCTGGGCAGCCAGTTCCAATGCTTCGCAACCCTTTCAACGAAGAATATTTTCCTAATAGCTAACCTAAACCTCTGCTGGAACAACCTGAGGCCACTTCCCCTTATCTTATTGTTTGTTACTTGGGGGAAGAGACTGGTCGCCACCTCACTTTAAGGTAGTTGTAGAGAGCAATAAGGTCTCCCCTGAGCTATGATATTTCATTTATGATACTAAGTGAAGGTTGGTTTTAACTTTAGGTTTTGCTACTCCACAAAAATAACCTGCAATTCTTCCTGCCATGCTCGCACTAAGTCTAAACTCACTTCAAGGGTTAGTCTCTTGCTAAAGAAATCTTGCAGAGAGAGGCTTATGCAGCCACCTCAAAGCACGCACAATACAAATAAGACATAATATTTGTGCCTCCACTTCATGATACAAAAAATACTGAGTTTTCTCTCTTTGGAAATATTAGTATATTCTGCAAGATATACTCCTCTTGGTCTTGATCTATCTTGATCAAGATCCTGAATTAATAAAAGCAGATGAAGCAGGAGCATGTCACAGAAACATGTCCTAAACGAAGAAATAGGAGCGCTAGTAAAATGCACCAGTGTGTGATAATATATAAATCTATAGATTTCAGAGTAAAGAGAAGAAAAGGAACAACACAGACCATTTGGATGCGGAAAAGCTTCTTGTTCTTCTAACAGTTAAGCAGTGAAATACAGAATATTGCAGTTCTATACCCAGTATATAAGAAGGAGAGACAGGAGTTGTTGTTCTTTTAAGTGTCCTTCTTGAACAACAACAACAGCAACAACAACAACAAATCACAAAATTTTCCAATGCCATCGAAGAGAGTGAAAACAGCTTCTTTATTCAGCAGTCATAGCAGGCAAATTTCCTAGGGATGTCAGTTCTTTCTTGCCAGGAACTACATAGTAGTGGGTGTAATGATGGCATGTTAGTATGCAAATTAAATAATTAAGATAATACTATATTGAAATTATTTTAGAACATTCATGGAGATAACCTGAGGATTGTCTTATTTATTCAGGTCATTGATGTTTGTATTCGTTGATGAACTGCATTATCATTGTGATGAGGGTTATATAATTTTCTAAATAGGTAATTAAAAGAAAATCCCATTATGTTAGCGTTTCCTCTGTCTTTTTATAAGCGGAATTTCTACTTTTGTCATGATTTTGTTTTATTAATTTCATATACTGCTGACATCTAGTGACCAAATTATCCCATCTCCTTTGGTATTTCGTATCAAAAGGTACATTTTGGAAATTATGCTATAGCTGTTTTTAAATTACTTTTGTCCATGCAAACATCAGTTGCTTAAATTTTGTTAACTTATTGAACAAAAGCTGTGTCTTATAGCTAGGAGACTTCAACTGAAAATAAACTTTCTTTCTTTCCCACTCTAGGCAGTGAATAGAAACAAAAAACAAAAAGTAGTTTTGCAAGGCTTAATTTATGTATATTCTAATTCCAACTCACTGTTTGCTGTGCAGTCTTTTATGTTGACTGTTTGGAGTTCAAGTTCTATTTTTGGAAACTGCACTAATGGAGAGCATGTAAATGAATTGATGAAAGGGAGGGATAGATAATGAAGGGTGAAGCCTGAAGAAAGTAAGTTGCCCTGAGCTTTAAAGTAAAGGAATTGACTCCTGTTCTGATGAGCACGAATTTGTTAGGGCTTTGTCCAGTGGTTATGAAGGGTTCAGGCTTTCCATTCTGGGAGTGGAGCATCTCTACTACGAGGAAAGGCTGAGAGAGCTGAACTGATTAACCTGGAGAAGAGAAGGCTCAGGGGAGATCTTATCAATGTATACAAATATCAGAAGGGAGGGTATAAATAGGACAGAGCCAGGACCTTTCCAGTGGTGCCCAGTGACAGGACAAGAGGCAATGGGCACAAGCTGAAACACAGGCTGTTTTGAGTACAAGGAGTCTGTGAAGGTGACAGCACAAACACAGGCTGCCAAGAGTGGTTGCGGGGTCTCCATCCTTATTGATATTCAAAAGCCACCTGTGTATGGTACCGGGCAACCTGCTCTAGGTGACCCTCCCTTGAACAGGAGAGTTGCACAAGATGATCTCCAGAGGTCCCTTCCAACCCCAGCCATTTTGTGACTCTGTAACACAGTTCAGGCATTAGACTCTGGCAAAAATACTTCTGTTCACTCTGATTCTAGGGCCTGAAGCTGTCTTCTGAGCATTGGAAATGTAACTTCTGAAATGCAGTTGAAGGAGTGGCCACATTTTCATGTAGTAGAGTAATAGCTACAGCTTTCTCAGCCCCACCACTGTATTGGAAAGACTTCAATACTGATGAAGCTAGGAAAAAAAAAGGATATCACAAATTATGTAACTGTATACTACTGTTAGGTCATTTATTGTCTAAAAACACTATATTGGGAGATGTATGCTGCAATCTGCTATCTCACAACTTCCTATGTGGTCTATGCTGTATCCATTTACATTTTTATTCAATGATAAAAATTACAAAAATCATCTTGGATTTAGAAACCGGATCTTGAACAGTAAGAATTCTCCTTGCCACTAAACACAGAGCTCCAGAGTCATGTTCCATTGTGGCCCATGAATCTTTCAATGTGCAAGTGAATCAGCTTTCCAGTGAAGGCAAGAGTGCAGAGTGCACAATTTAAAGACTGTATTTGTGTCCATTGAGGGTGGGAAGAAAACAGACTAGGGTTTTCCTCTCTTGGGATGAATGCTTTAGTTTGCAAGCCTTTGTAAAAGGACAACACTAGTTCAGGACAATTTTGTTTTATTTAAATAGCAAGACTACCTAACGGGCACTTGGCTTATTGAAATGAGGTGTAAATGAGAATCCTGGTTCTGCTTCCTCTGTTGACAGAGCATCTTCTCAAAAACATTTTTCTCAGCTTTCAAATTCATTCATCAGATACCATCTTCTCAGAATTTCTTGCTAGGGAGCTTGCAGCTCTCTATTCAGTGTATAAATCTTTGTATCCCATCTGTGAAGTGCATAAATTCTCTTACTCTCAGAACTTAGGCCAAATGCATTAAAGTTAAGCACTGCAGTATCTCTGTTCCTTCCCCATCCGTTCAACTAATCCTATGTATCCATGTCTTAATTTGAAACCATCATTATGTTCCTAATACCCGTAAGTCAGTAAAGTGTATGTGAAATAGTATACATTAAGAAAAATCAGATTAAGAGAATTAATTAATTAAGAAAAATCAATGTTTATTGTAAAATAAATACTTATATTTACACAAACCCTATTTTTATGTCAATAGGTGATAAGAGAGATAGTCTATGCAATTCAGTAGTCATAAGCCAAGGAAGGAAACTCTTCCCAGGAAGAGTATAACAAAGAATGTCTATTGCACAGTGTATTAATAGTAGACATATTTGTCACGCCCAAAATGTTATCTAGTATGGACTTAAGTGGTGTATTTCATCAAGGGCCTGAGTCTCCAAAGTACTGACAAAAAAGTTTTAACACTAAGTACGTGAATACCCCTACCTCATTAAAGCCATGGCGTTTGTTAAACTTCAGGATGCTGAGTTAGGACTCACTAACCCTGTAGCTGGTCGCAACACTCGTAATGTTCCTATCATAATATTCTGTTTAAAAAAGAACATATATTTTAGTGTCATTGGCTGCAAATTTTAGGTTGTCGTGGTTTAGCATTTTTGCTCCAGGGGAAGGGGGCTGTTCCCCCCTTGTTTGGGCGCGAAAAGATATTTGCCCCTGTCTCCAATTCACACCCACCCCTGGAGCCAAGCTGTGTGATTCAGAGCCTCTTTGAATAACACTGTAAAATAGGAAGGGGGGCAGGTCTCTTGCTCTTTTTCAGCGTGCTCTTTTTGTTTGGAAGGGAAAGGACGAAAAAGAGGAGAGAACCACTGAATCAGTCACCTTTGATGCGTGGAAAAACTCCGCAATCAAAATAGATTGTGAAGCAGGTATGTTTATTGTGATATCAGCTCTATAGAGTCGGGTGCAGCGAGGGTCGCGTACCCTTAAGGAGGCTTGCACCCCACACCGTAGCTTTGGCCTCTTATTTAAAGCAGTAAAACACACATATTCAAAGGATTGCTCAACCGCCTAGTACATATGTATTAGACTCTCCCGCTCCTGATGTAAATTAGGTCTCCTCCCCTTTTCACATGCGCAGTCTTCTTTCATGTTACAGGTCACACAACGTCATGCATCGCATGTCTCATTAACTCGGACTTATGCCTCCCCTGGGAGGAGAAAGTAATATTCAACAGTCTATTACGCAGGCGCAGTTCGGGGAGGGCTGGTCATTATCTCTGGTATCTTTATGGCTCGGATCCCTTCAGGCCACATCCTCCCTCGTGGCTGTAGAGACAATAGTCTTCTCCTCTTTGTATCGATGAGGCGTCAAGTGATAAGACCCTCCGCCTAAGCCTTGCATTCTTCAAGTGATAAAGGGCGTTGGTGAGCAAGGGCGGGACGTAACACTTTTGTTTCCTTTGTTTACCTGGAGCATCTCACAGGCAGGCAGGGCGGGCAGAGCATTTTTAGCAAAGCTATCTAATATTCAAACCTGTGGATATTTTCTGCTTTCCCAACTCACCTTGGCGACAAGAACTTTTCTTCAGGTATATGCTGGGACAGTAAAGATCTTCTGTGTGGCAAGTAGACTTTTAACTTTGTTGAATACTGGCGCAGGGAATGAAGAGGAACTGGGATGTAAGGACAGGGGGCCCCCACCCCGCCACACTGAGAAATGATTAATCACCGGTGAGGGAAGAGAGGACAGGTCAGAGAGCCCAGAATGAAGGCACCACTGGAATGTGGAGACCCGGATCCCCCCTGGAAATGTGGTGTGTTTGGGCTTTGGAACCAGGCTGGTGCAGTGCTGGAGAAGTCGGCCCAAGCAATGGACACCCCTTGCACACGGAATGGAGGCAGCCGTGCTAAGCTGTCCCCTGTGGGGCAAGAGGGCTACGTATACAGAGGAAGTTTGTCCCACAGACCAGCCTGGAACTTCACACCAGAAGTTAAAAGGACTGTGCCGCCCCCCACTCCTGTATTCCCTCCCGTTACCTCCAGCACTGACTGTGTGTCTGGGGGGGCTGAATGGAGGGAACATAGGTAGATAGATAGATAGATAGATAGATGTGTGTGTGTGTTTAAGATCCCTGTCTCTCTGTCCTACCCTAATTTAAGTGATGATTCGTGGTTCTCATTGTTCTGAATTACATTAATTTTGTTCCCCCTAGTCGAGCCTGCTTCTTTGGCCCGGCCATAAGCGGTGTGTTAAGCCCTCCATTCATTCCCACCTCTAGCACTTTAGTGTCTTTTTTTTTTTCTCTCAGAGGAGATAAAACACCTCTGGGAGCAATTGCCAGCTGAGCTGCTTTCGGTTTTCAAAACAGCTACATATGTTATTTCTGCTTAAAAAAGACAGGAAAGCAAAAAAGGTAAGAAAAAGTTTTAAAAATTTTTAGTCATGATAATGGTGACTGATTCTTCTTCCTTTTGATAAAGGCATTAGCATTGCAAGAAGCTTTGTAAGTTCTGCCAATGGACTTTCACTCTTGATTACTATTTTCAGTGATGTTTCTGGTGTTCAATGGTAATTTTGAGCCACAGCTGCTGTTTCCATTTTGATATGTTTACTTTCCATAAGGCAATTTGTATTACGGAAATGAATTCCATTAAACTGCCTTCTTTTGTGTGATGAGTATAATTCTTGTCTTAGGGTTTTCATTTTAATGAATACTTTTTTTATAATTGCTTGTTTGCAGAACATTGGGTTTTAAGATTTAGTTTATCCATGTTTGTTTTCTTAAGAAATAATGCAAATAGTTTGTGTTGACATTACATTAAGACAATACTTTTAAAAAGGATGAGTGAAAAGTCCTGCAACTGGAAAGGAAGAACTCTTTGTTTGCAACAGTGTAATCTGGGGGCTCTGTAAGGAGCACCTCTGCTGAAAAGGATCCTGGGAATTCTGGTAGGCAGTGAGGTGAACATGAGCTCACAGTCTGCTCTGGCACACCAGAGGCACAGCTAGTAGCTCAACAGAAGTGATTGTCAGGGAGTTGCAGTGGCGAACTGCTTTGTGAGGAAGAGCGAGCTGAGAGCTGAGGGTAGCAGAGGAGTGGGAAAGGTACCGACCTCACTGACAAGGAGTCAGAGAGTTGAGTCAGTAAGTTAGGATCAAGATAGGTGTGGAGATGGTGATTAGAGTCAGCCTAAGTTCTGTGATCACACTGCAAGGCCATTGCAATGAGGCAGGTCCAAAATCCAGAAAGAAAGTCAGTAGGATCGGGGTAGAATCAAGGCACAGTGAGCCTGGAGCAGATCTGACTGCTACACAACTGCAGCGTTGGTTAGATTGGGGATGAGTGTGAGAGCCTCAGCTGAAAAGGACCTTCCCAGGGAAGAGGGGGCAGATCCTCACTTTTACCTTTCTTCACAACACCTTATAGCAGCTGCACTCACTCAGCCTTGGACTCAGTCAGCTAAGCTCTAGAGGAGGATATGTGCTCACAGCCACGACAATCATCACGGTTCTTTGTATTTGTGAGACTAATCTAGAATACAACATCCAGATTTGGGCCCCCTTCAGTATAAGAAAGACGTTAATAAACTGATATTTCTCAGTAGAGGGCCATCAAGGTGGTCAGAAGGATGGAGCCCTTGGTCTGTGAGGAGAAGCTGAGGGAGTTTGCTTGTTCAGCTTGGAGGAGACAGCTTTGGCAGGCAGCTAATAGTAGCCTCCCAGTGCCTACAAGGATGTCAGCGAGAGAGAGCCAGTTAAAAAAAAAAAGATATCTGAAGTGGATGTAAGGTGAAATTTCTTTTTTCCACCACGATGACAGGCAAGCGGTGAAACGTGTTGCCAAGAGATGTTATGAAGTCCCTATTCTCAGAGGTTTTAAGACCATAATGGTTAAAACCCTGACCAGCCTGGCAGTACCTTTCATCTGACCCAGCCTTTAAAGACCTCCTAAGGTCCCTTCAAGCCTGAGCTGTTTTGTAAGGCTAGAGTTCTACAGTGGCTCATCACTTCATTATTTTAACTCTTATTTATTTCAGCTTCTAGAATTTTATTTTTTTATTAGTGTTATGTTTATCAATATCAATTTTGAGAGGGGAAAATGGGAAAAAAGAATGGAAAAAGAGATTTATTTCAAGATAAGAAAAGAGGCAATGATGTCTAATAAAGATCTAAACTAGGTCTTCAGAAATTAATTAAAATTTACTTATCCTGACCACTGCCAAAATAAAGGCAGGAGCTTATTACTAAAAACTATTTTCTTCAAAGGAGAACTTAAACCAAATCAAATTCTACCACATGAAACTGCTGGAATTTTAGGTAGTTGTTCTCCGTTAACCCAAAGGAATAGGTTAAATAGATACATAAATCAGGAATAAGTTCAGACAAAAACAAACAAACAAACAAAAGAAATCCTACAAGTCAGTGGAGAAAAGGAACTACAAGACAATCAAAAAGTCATCAAACTGAACTATTAGGAAGTGTAGAACTACACAGTAAGGTCATTGGCTGGGTCGGGGGAGTGAGGGAGAATTGAGTTTCATTTTACCATCCCGATACCATCTTTGAAATTAATGCATCTATTTGTAGTGAAAGGTGTGAATCAGCATGAGCTAATAGCCTCTAATTTATCATCACCTAGTCATACTGGGGTCCTTTTACGTTAGTGTTTTAGTTTGGGTAACAGATGTGCTTCTGAGGTCAGTCTCCTGATCATTTATTCTCACTGCCTGTTGTCTCACATCGCAGACTGGTCTTAGAACCTGTCAATTGTACTTATATTGGATGAAACTAAATCAAGAAACTGTATTTAACTGCTAACCAGCACTCAGTCTAAAAGTCCAGACTCGTCCCATCCAAAGTAGAACCTTCTGGAATGCGTATGGGATGGACATAGGCCTCAGCACCAACTGTCGCTTTAGAGACCTCTTCTCATTGGTCTGCACTATTTACTATTTACAGAAATTAAAGCGACATCAGTTGAAACTCTTCTATTGACTTTACAGAAAACCGGATCAGATCGGAAAACAGATAATAGCTTATCAGTATGAAATCTTGTAACTTTTGAATCACCAATATTTAAAAAAGCCAGGTAAAACAAACCATCTGTGCGGTTTTTTTCCCTCAAAATGCTGTTTTTAACAAAAGGTATCTCTTTTTCTTTACTTGAAATAAAAGGAAAATGAAACTTGGATCTTTATCTTTTTCTTTTAGTGGCAGGCAATAAAGGATACCTCTGTCTTCTAGGAGGAACTTAAGTCAACACATCCATCCACATTTCCAGCACTTTGGAAAAACAAAAACTTGGCAGAAAGTTAGGAGTTGGGTGTTAAGGATTCCTAGTGATAACATTTCTAAATTAACAACAAATGAATAGTTGCCTTTATAGCTTTTTTATAGCGGGTTGCAGCTGGATTAAACTTAACTGCAAAGGAAACTCAATTTTCTTTATCATCAATTTAACATTGTTTAACAAATGTTTTCTGGAAACTAGTGTCATCTTTTTGAATTGTCTTTGTGTAATGTGCAGCAAATATCCTTGGTTAATAGTCTGATTATTAAATTTAATTCTTCTTCAATAGCATTTTGCATTGTTGCAGAATATGTGAACCTAATAACGAGGGTATAAAGAACACTGTTTTCCCTCTGGTGGTCTATTTTACAACAGACACATGTTAAATCAGTCCTCAATATGAAACCGCCTGTGACATGGTGATGCCAATAGATAGTGCAATAGCTGAGGGAATCTTTGGTGATGAGTCTTCATCTAAAGACTTGGAGATGTATTTTTCTGACTCTTGTTGGTGTTTTTCTAATTTCTCCCTTACACCATCTACCTTCTCTGCCCTTTCCATAAACCTCCTTTCACCCTTTTTATCTCCGAACAATGTTATTCAGACTTATTTCTCTTCCACTCCCAATGACAGTGTATCTAATTTTAGATTACTTCTGTGGCTAAAATGTTCACTTCCTTTTCCTCCTATTTCAGTGTAGGGTCAGTACATCTTTTAAGACCTTACTTATGTGCTAGTATTAACATTTATTATTAGTTTTAAGTCATACCTACAAAAGACTAGGCACTGTATGAAACAGGTAAGAATTCTTATAAAGAATTAAGACTTCTTGAAGCTGAAGAAGTTTACAGTCCAAATTCTGTAAAGTATCATACACAGGCTCACTCTTTGCCTGCTTGACATATTGTTCTCCTCTACACTTGGAATATATAAATCTTTCTCCACTGCATAGGTCTTGCTTCCACTGAGAATTTTTCATAAGCTTGTCAAGACCTGCAAGAGCTCAGCATGAATATAAGATATATAGAAAAGATGAGTTAAGAAGATGCATAACACTATCTGGAAGACTAGAACGGATACTAGTACTGTACTCTGAAATTACATCAGAGTTGAATTAATGATCAAATAGGTTCAATTCCAAGAATTAAATAAATTAGAGTTTGAAAAAAACACCATGCATTTGATAAGTCAGAAAAGTAATGCCAGTCTTTCCAAAATATAGATGAAGAAAAAGTCACAAAGACTTTGGAAAGTGTACTGAAAAGGGAATTAAATCCTAATCTGAAAAAAACCCCCATATGTATCAAATTAAGCACGTTTATGTGTTTTGCTAGAGAGAAACTTTTATCTGTAGTATTTGAACTGATCAGAAATACAGATAATTTTATCGATTTTTATCTTTTTTAATCATGTTTATGGAACTGGTTGAATAGAACTCAGTATAAACAGAGGTAAATTACTAAGGAAGATCTGCCTGAATAGAAACAAATTAACAGAAAAATTAGCGGAGTTTCAATGTAGGCAGGAGCTGTTACATGCCTGCACAGCAGACTGAGAAGGCAGGGCTTGTACACACAAGCACAGGAAATGTGCATTGTTGTCAAATAAAGTAGAAATTAATACTTTATATGGTTATATAATATGGAAAAAGTCAACATATATTTCTATTATAAGACAGTTCAGAGATTATTAGCAGATATAAAATAATAGTAAGGTATGTATATCAAATTATATTGCAATATATTGCTTTCCTGTGCTGCTATTTTGTTACACCATGTGGCTTCAGTAGGCATTTGGGGATGGATTCTTCACCATCACATATCTGTTTTGGGCAGGGGCTGTAATTTTTTTCCCCACTCTCTGCATATAGGCTTTTCAGAACTAAAGACTCACCTCCTATGAAAAGGCAAAGATATTTTCTCCATCTTTTATTGCAAGCATATTACTCTAGAACTTCCAAGTGCTCCTATATTGCTGGAGGAGGGTGAGGTAGGATCCCATAGCCAGATGGAAGAAGGTAGCATTAAACCACGCAATACAGGGGAAGAAAATTGCCTCCTTCAGGAAAAAAGTCAGAAGGAGGGATGCTAGTTGTGAAAGAACCCAAGAAAATTTTATCTCTGTGTAGGATTTGGGTAGTTTGCTTTAAAGATTTCACATTGATTTTGTTCCATATCATAGTAAAAATATCCAAGTATGCTTTGAAATGACATATTCCCTGTGTGAAGGCACATCCCATCACATTACAGAGTTGTTGTCTAAACAAATATTTCAAATTTCGATACAAAAGGACATAGCATCAGGTAAGTGATTAAGAATCTTCTCAGAATATCCCACTAGTTTGAACAGTTCATCTGGCTTCTCAGAGAGCTCTCTCTTAGCAGCTCTGAAATGTGCATTTGCAATTTCATAGAAAATACCATCACTGCTGGTGAAGTTTCTGTAAGATACTGGCATTCACCTGACTAGAGAAAATTGAAGACTTGATTCCATAACTCAAAGATGACTGGGAGACTTGGGAAAGTGATCCTCCACTTCTTACGGTTAGCATTTAGCATAAAACAACCCCCCATTTTATTTATTTAAAAATAATTATTTATAAATTATTTATAAAAGTATTTATTTATTTAATAATCTAGGTTTTAACACAACCCCCTCTACCATTAGTGTTCAATATAAAAGTGGAATTGTCTCAGGGGACAGATATCTTTCTTAGAATGTCTTTCATACTTAGGGGAATATCTGATCTGAAATTACATCAATATTTTTATGCTTAATTGGCTGCACTGGACTTTTATTCCATTAATTAATTTGATCAATTTGTAAATCTATTTATATGTTAGACATCAACAGTATCCTGTAGTATTTAATTTTACAGTCTTTTGTTTGGCACCAAATTGTTTCCTTCTCAAGTTTTTAAAATTTGTCTTCAATAAGTTCATGTAATGTAATCTAGTTATTACCTTATTAATTTGGGAAGTATTTGTAGCATTTTCCAAAACAGAAGCTATTCTCTGTGTCACTGTTCTTACATAGTATTACAATATTATGTCTCAATTCGAGTAGAACCTGGACTTTATGTAGTTTTTAAGACATGGATCAATCACAGATTTTTAGAATAGTGTGAGTTTTTTGTTCTCTAAATTTCTTAAAATTCTATCTGCTATTTTGAATGCTGCTGAGCATGGAGATAACAATGTGGTGGAGATACTCATAATGAAAACAATTTTTTTTTTTTTCTGAGCAGGAATAACTAAATCAGAGTTCATCACTGTGTATTTTTAGTTAAGGCTGTTGTTTCTCATGTGCATTAGTTAGCATTTATTGACATTGAATTTCATCTGTCATTTTATCATTCAGTCTCTCAGCTCTTGAAACACTCTCACATCATTTTATCATCACAGTTATTCAGAGAAGTAAAATCTACCAGCAGACCTTGTCACATCACCATTCATCACCTTTTCCAGGTCATTTATACTGAACAGGTATCTCAGCAGATACCAACCTCCACTGTGAGATCTAATAATGTACTCCTACCTTTTATTTTCTACCTGTAAACCATGCTTCACTCTACAAGAGGACTTTCCCATTGTAAGAAAATATGTTGCGTTTTTAGTACAAGAACGTCAAAAGCGTCAGTAGTTTAAGTACACTATATCTGTCACATTTCTTTTCCCTGTACATTTGGTGATGTCCATACAGATTGCAGTAGATTTCTGAGGCCTGGCCTCAACCTTCTACAAAATCCTGCTTGGACTTTCTCCATGTTGTCATTTATCTGCATGTTTCATATTTTATTTTATATTTTTCCAATTTATGGTGGACTAACTGATCAATAGTTCTATGAGTGGTCACCCTTCCAAACCAAGTGATTCTTTAGGGGGTTTCTAGCTGGAATGCGCCAAAAGCGTGCAAGGACTGGATAAACAACCCAGGTTAGCCCACAACAGCAATCCTCCCTGCAGTTAACAGTCTCAAAACAAAGGATCTGTGCTGCTGTATGGATGTAGCTCTTAGTTCCCCCTCTAAGTATAACTTTACAATGAAGAACAATACGAATCAACTGCTTCAACAAAAAGCGTTCAGCATTTCTCTTTTGTTCTCCAATGCCTCAAAGGAATTCAGTGACATAATAAAAAAAAATTGAGTTCTCTAGTATGACATTCCGTTTCCTTAATCCTGAAGGCAATTTATATTGGTTTTTTTTGCACCACAATTTATTTACTCTATGATCTCAAGCGCTGCCACAAAGGAGGCAGGGTTCCTTCACTACATACTGCAGAGATGCTGCATGGGCTGCAGGTCCCATGGCAGGGTGGGCAGGTCTGTGGGGAGCTGGAGACTGGCCCTGTTGCTGGGGCAGGGACTGACGTGGGGTCCTGGGCTCTGAGCAGGCAGAGAGGAGCCCTGAGGGTGGAGGGGAGAGGGATGGGGCTAGTGGATGGTCTCAGGCAGGGCTGTGCATACCCTCAGGGTCCCAACAAATATTTTCATTTTGTCCTCAGAAAAATGACCTGTGGAGAGACTCCAATCACATAATGGCAATACAATACAATTCGGGTACACAGAGGAGCATAGAAAAGGTTGCACAAGCCAGTATAATTTTACCACATCACAGATTTTGACTGGGTTGACTGTTTGATGTTCCTTTAATATACTTTTTGTACATATTTTGTATAAAATAAAAATAGGTTATCCAAATTACTCAAACATCAATGAAACTCTATCACGAATATGTAATATTTAGAATTGTTGTAATAAGTACAACATTCCAAGAATTAAAATATTACATACAAATAATGGCTTCCTGTTTGGGAAGCTTACAAACATACTTGAACGCAGTTAGACAGTTGAGAAGTATTTATAACACATTTTTGCTCAGATTGGTGGTAATAACACAATGACATTGACAACATATTTTAGCCTGCAGTTCCAAAAGGCAGATCTGAATGCTATTTTTTGGAGTTTAAAGCTTTATAAGTAAGTCAGTTAATTCTTCTGGACCTCTGCAAAACTCTGCAGCTGGTGGCTCGTTGAACAACCTATAAGCTTTCTTGGGTAGAATTAGTTTATAGCACTATTCTCACCTATTTAAAAGAATACATATACGAAAGCGAGAAGATATATACAGCTAATGGTACATAGCAAAACTAGGCTGGCAGACATGAAGCCTCAGCATGGAACAAGTTCTGTGAATATTCCACTTTCTTCTGAGACCTGTCCCTTGTAGGACCAAGTGACAGTCTTGTGCTTGCACCTGCTTTCATCTCAGGTGTCTTGAGTTACAGTCACAGTCATAGTAATCGAGGTGGTAGACTCAGGCATGACTTGATCAGATCGCTCTCTAGAAGAACCAAGTTATTAGAAATCTGAGCATTACAGAACATGTTTATCTCTCAGTTATGAGTGAAGAGAATAATGTGAAGTATTTGAATCATTTGTGTTAATCAGTTGTATTACAAAACTAGTTAGTGATATTCTTCCTCTGTATACCAGAACAATTGTTTTTGATTTTTTCATACTGATATCAATGCCCTGTCAGCACGCTGACTATTGACAGTGTCTCTACAACTACTTTTCTAGGCATATTGCTGAAAGCAGTGGAGATGTTCCTGCCTGAATTACCTACAGTCGCTCAGACCTTTCACTGCTGTTATTGTTAAGGTCAAAGTATCCTGATCACAGGTTAGTTATATCGTCTTCTAACTTTTGTAAACTAAGTAACCTGTGATCAGGATACTTGGACCTTTTCCTTTGGCCCTGTTCTGTTCTCTTAAGGTTAATAGATGAATAATGGTTTGTAATCAGCTATATTGCCGTTACAGTACTTATGTATGAACAGATACTGGGAAATTTCTGATCTTCCTTATACCACAGAGGAGTCAAGATATGTCCCCTAGTTCTCTTAAGCCTTCGGCATCTGACAATTTTGCAGTTCAGTCTTGCAAAAATGATACTTTTTAATTATACCTAAACTTAATTTGGGAGTTGTGGCTGTTCTTATGCTTTCATTACATATAGTATTTTAAAGGTATCAACATAAGATGCAAAAAACATCTGAAGCTCCAACAAAGTAAATAGACTACCAATAAATATGGACAAAAAGCTGACTACAAGAAAATACATCAAGCACAACCAGTAAAAAGGAAAAAATATTAGAGGAAAATGTATCTATCACAGTCAGTGAAAAGAAAAGTAATCAAAGATTTCTATGTAACACACTAACTGGTTAGGCTAATTAGTGTGAAATTATATTTGTACTCCAGAGTTTCAGAAACAAAAGGAGTCCCAAAGGAGTACGATATATTAATTTTTTTTCTTTTTTACATCTAATAATACCACAAAAAAACCAACCAACCAACAACAACAACAAAAACCAAAACACAAAAATCCAAACCCCCAAACTGGTGTATCTTTCTGTTCCTTGTAGCGTGGACATCTGTGACAGAAAAGGGAGTGCGTGGACAGGTATATACACAAATGCATTCGTGGCTTTAAGACTTTTTCAGTGTTATTTGACATTTCAAAGAGTATACCTTAAAATTTTCTTTAATTTATTTTTCATGTCCCAAATTCATATCATGAAATATGCTTAAATCTATCTTTTTATTATTATAATTTTCTTGCTTTGACTGTGCTCGTAGTTTCATAATCTTTTACTCCTATTACAGATTGCCTGAATCTCCTCTGGGCAGCAAGATATTTTGTAATTTATGTAATTTTATGTTTTCCTGCAATTCCTTATCTTCTGCAGAAAAAAAAAAAAATATTTTGTTTTTCTTTTTCTTTTTGTCATTAAATTAAATGATTGCTTTTCTCTGGAGATAGATTTTTCTTCTTTTGACTTGACTTTATTTTTGTGGCTACAGCGTATTTTTTGGCTGAGATTTGACTAGGATTCTTTTTGTGTTGAGTCTTAAACCGTCAGCACAAATATACTAAAGTACAAGAAATAAAAGAAGCATAGTAACATTTTAAAATAGTATAGTAAAATGAGTAATCTATCCAAACATAATATTAACCCTACACTACAGGGCCGTATTTAATTGCAGGGATTTTAGATTCTTATTTCTCTGATAATCATGGCAGTATTGCTTCAGTAGACTTTCATGGAAGAAGCAGAAGTCTTCAGCTCTTGTCATGTGATTGGCTTCAATCTCTCCTCCACTTGCTTCTACAGCCAGAATTAATATTTCATCTCCCACAGAGAATATCATAGAAATAATTTATATGGTTACCTTAATCTCAGGTCACAGATATTACGTATCATTAACACTGTAATTTCTTT
This sequence comes from Buceros rhinoceros silvestris, assembly GCF_000710305.1. Taxonomy (NCBI): domain Eukaryota; kingdom Metazoa; phylum Chordata; class Aves; order Bucerotiformes; family Bucerotidae; genus Buceros; species Buceros rhinoceros. Next base: position 108,641 of record NW_010413323.1, on the reverse strand, counting down.
GGACAGTTTCTTTGGATGATTGGTGGAAAAAGGGATAGTTGTTTTTACTTCTTCCATATGTCTGTAGCAGTGTTTCGATGGACTCCTTTGACATTTTTTCCTGAGAGCACTGCATTAAACCAAAGAGGTTGTTGGGGATAAGCATATGGAAGGTAAAGTCATATAATAAACCTCGGTGAAAGAGCAGCGGGTAAACTGCTTACTTACGTACTTACATCCAGCAGGAACACTCTCAGTCTATCAAAATGCATTCTTCCCAGGCCTGAGTAACAACCTAAACCAATGGATGATCCTGCACGTGCAGAGGAAGGGGTGGGCCGGGTAAATAGCTGTGGGTGGCTCTCTGCCAGGGAACACAGCACCATCACGTGAATTAAACAGAGTGAAGCTACTAATGCCCAAGACAGAGGTGTGGCAGTGGAAAGATGGTGTTAGTACTTGAGACATGGGTGGAGTGGTGATAGTGGAAACATTATATACTGCTTGCTGTACTGGTGTTATTTTCCTAATTGTGTATGCCCCTTTTCTGTAATGTTTTCCATCAAGAGGTGAAAACACATGGCACAAATGGAATGGCAGTGATAGTGAAAAGACCATCAGCCTGAGGCTGGGCTTGTGAGTCTGTGCAAAAGAGAGGATTACATGCCAGGCTCACCTCTGTCTCCTGCGACAAGAGTAGAGAAGGAAACTGAGAGGTAGCAAAATCCATATAGCACAGTGAGTGTTTTATTCCTGCTAGAGATCAAAACTCAGGCCTCTTGGGCTTTTGTCGTATTCCACTGAAGGATGATTTGAAATGGGCTTTTTATTACTACCTTTTTCATATGAAGGAAAACAAATAACTGCCACTACAGGCAGGCAGAAGACATAAGAAGATATACCACTCAACCTTCAATAATGTTGAAAATAATGTGACTTTCAGAGCAGTATTTGAAAAAACTGAATTAATTGAGAAGCCAAGATTCTATCCACAATCCTTGAGAACAAGGTATCGTAAAACTTGTATGCACACAGTCAGTTCTTAATCTTCTAGGCATCAACAACGCAGTTACAGCCCTGTTGAAGGTGATGAGAAAACAAGCCTGATTACAAAGTATGCAAACTTCCATTCATTATTTGCTGAATATACCAATTCTTGTACCTGCAATTTGGTTTCACAATACACAGAAATAAAAGCTTCATCCCCTTTTTGCTTTATGGCAAATAAACTGAAAAAAAAAACCCTGTGATCAAGGCTGTAAATTTCTCAACACTTTTCAATTTTCAAAATGGGCACAAAAAGCCCATATTTCTCAGCAACTGGAAAAAGAGAAGGGCTGCATCTGGTTTCTGGTATCCAACAACTTATTGACATAGTGTCCCTTGCACCACTTGAGACAGAGGTATTGCTACCTGGGAGAAATTATTCTGTAAACAGTGTAACACCTTTCTCATATTAAAGAACATGCCTCTCCTTTCACTCTTTGTCCGATACTTGCAAAGGTCTCCTTCTTCCACGAACTACTAATGAGCCCTTCTTGATTGTCAGCCGTCTACAGAGTTTCATACCAACATATATGAGGTCCCTAACAAACCTTTTTTTGTTCTCCTATAGGCTGTGTCCATCACATGGACTCTTACTTCTGGGTAAAAACACAAAACAAATGAAAGTAAGTTTCTGCTCACGGTACAACATGAACTTCTAGGGCTTTTTGAAAGCATCTCCCAGGGACTTACTCATCTGACAGTGACACATAGAGGTACCTCACAAATCCTGCCTCAGCCACAAACTTATCATGGCCAAAAGCCGCCATTACTTACTTGGATTATATTCTTGCAGTCTGCAGCTGTGTCAACATACAGAGCTCAAACTGAGCTTGCTAGATGATATTAACTGTTTCTCTACCAACCTATTCTATGAAGCTATTCTGAGGACATAGTCAGGACGTTCCCTTAAGAATGAACCAGCTTAGCCTGTGGCTCTGAGAACAGTTGTTCCAATCACTTCAGCGAGTAGACAGAGAGGCCTTACATGCAAAAAAAAAAAAAAATTGGTTTTCTTCTGGTCTTTTTATTTACTTTTATCCAGTAAAAGAACAAATTAAAAGCAGTTTTACTTCGCAAAAAAAACTTCCTCAGAGCTGGCACACTCATGTCCAAAATGTCAGTGCTTTGTTTCATACACTTGGAGAGGTGATATTACACATGTCTCTCCTTTACAAGGACTCCTACACGTGTTCTCGTTCAGTTGTCTATCTAAACAACAAAAATGTTCCATGCACTCCACGCCTACCACAGAGCCATCTAACATAAATATTGAAACCGTACTTCTACTGCTTTTTAGAGATAACATCTCTACTCAGTTAAAATGGAACTAAAATGGAAAGCAAGTCAAACATAGTATCAGCAGAGAGAAGAGTTTTTTTATTTCCAGCTAAATAATTTTCACTTGTAGTCAATAAAACAGTATCAGTAATGATACATAAAAATTCTGACTGATAAGGATTGTCCGTAAGTTACTACTAGAGCTTATATAAAATATGGCTTAATTGAGACAGGTCTGGTATGTTTATATTCACATTCTCATCCTTCTGAAGTGTTCAAATCCAGGGATTTTAGGGGCTAATCATTTGGTTTTGATATTTCACTGTCTTTACCACCTTCTTAGAAACATCCTTTTCTTTTCCAGATTAGTTATTTCCATTCCAATAAACACTGCTTTTCCCCTGTTTCTTCCTGATTCCCAGCCAACGAGACTTACTTGTTTATGACTGTAATTTTATTTGTCAAAAGCATCTGTGATTACATCATCAACGATGTCCATATAGTTCTGGGAACAGGCTTTCTGAGTTACCAGTTTTGCCTGGAAGACTACATCTCTATACACAAATTGAAAGAAGTGCCAGAGAAGTATGGTATTTTTCAAAAGTTACATTTTTCTCAGAAACTAATGGATCCGTAAGTCTGCAAGTCCATTTAAAAATCTGGAAGGTACTTTCTCTCCAATATCACTTAGGTCAGAACTGGGTCTAAACTACAAAGACACATACATACAAAAAAACCCCAAAGCAACCAAGCAAAACACCCCCAAAACCAAAAAATCTTTCCAGGTAGAGAGGTCTTTGTTTCACTGTAGAAATGTTGATGAAATATTATATTCTTTTTCATGTTTTCGTTAGAATCAAGAGCTTCATTTAGGTGAGAGCTGCATTTGTTAATTTTCTAAACAGCAGCTGCACAGTGAGACAGAAATACTGCTTGTAGGAGGAGGGAGGCAAAAGAGAGCAATAACATTTATTTCCCCCAGGAAATCCTAAAAAAAAAATAAAATCATTTTGGTGGATCTCTTGCACTTCATTAAATTTAAATTAGGGGGAAAAAGTTTCAACAACTGCAGCGGCCGGCCATCTGTCCAAATAACAGCTAGAAATAAAAGCGCACTGACCCTTTCCCATCTGTATTTGTCAATGGTTTAGGAGAAGTACATAATGCTGTCTCTCTGATCAACACCGAATGTTCAATCCATTTTCATTTACATAAGCTTTGGGGGCAAATTCATGCTGATAAATAATTATTCGGCCATGGAGTCTATTATTTAATTATTTTCTGTAAGTGACTGCATTTTTCTATATTAGTCGTTTTAATAATTTGACTAAAAAGTAACCACAAAACAAGGTGAGTGTTTATATCTATGGTATGACTTTATCCAACAAATAGGAAAAAAGGTGAGCACATTGAGTTTATATATTGGTCTCCGAAGTGACTTGCCACAGGGAACAAAATAAACAAATCAGTCATCTAGACTCCATATTTCCCTTCAGTAAATATTCCTCATTTAGCTGTGACACAGACTGAAGTCCATTATAAGTGTTGGGAGTGGTACAGCTTATCCCTTGACAGTTCCAAGGAAATTAACAATACATTTCTGTGTCCATGACACACAGTCCTAGGGCATCGCTGCTGTTACATTCACTGTAAACAAAACGTGGGCGCTGGCTTGCTAGAAGATCCACAAATGTCTTTTACAGTCACGATGTGAAAAAGAGAGCTTTGGCAATCACCCTATTAGTTCCTTCACAGCTCAACACCATGTTGCTGTGAAGTTCAGGGTTAGCCTGACCCTTTACTGGATGATATTTCTGTGCCAGCAAGAACTGCTAAATCCAGTTAGTATATTAGGGCACTATGGTCGGCATATACTTTTGAGTGTTTAAAGAGCACTAACTCGTGGTTGCCTGAAAACAAACAAAATTTAGCTTGCCAGTGTTGGAAATGAGTTAGAGTATTGGTAAAAACTGATGAACACACTTGGGAGGAGAAAAAAAAAAACACACCCCAAAAAAGAGTATTTTTGCAGAAGAATTTCTCGTGGGAGTGTCATCTGCTTGTGAAAGCACAAGATCTGTGTGAAAAAAAGAAATCCATCAGTTTGTTAAGTGCTTTAAGAGCTAAAGATTCTTTTAGAGAAAAAAACAACAGGACCTTCTTAGGGAGAATCAAAATACTGGTGAAAATTGTTTATGATTGTGAAATTTAATGATCCAAACAGTCTCCATTTTTATAATGTTTTATACTGTTAGTTCACTTGATGCTATGTTTATCTGGCTAAAATTACTACGACAGAGATTGTCTGCAACTAACAACCTACGTCCATCCAAAAGAACTTTGTGCACCCCATGACTAATTTACAGGGAAGCCTCTTCCCACACAGCATCATCCCTTGATTTATTCAAGGCTCACAGGGCCAGAGGTAAGGCCATGAGTGTTTCATGTTTAAAAATATTTGCTAACTCTCCATACCTAGTCTAAGTATTTTCGAACTTTTAAACTGTAAACATTTATTAAGTCTCCAAAAAACATAGTTATGCCTTCAGGAAAATAATTACCTGTTTCACTAAATCTGACACAATCAAATGAAACTCACTGCAGCACAGAAAGCCCTTGAGGTACCCAAACTATAAACATTACTCTCTGTGCAGCTGGGAAACAATTTTTCAGTTGCAATCAAAGTTACTTAAAAGGACTTAGCTCATCACTAAAATAAATCAGACAGAGGTTGATTTTATCTCTGCTGTGCTAGAACTAGAATATGGATTACAGAAAGAAGCAAAAAATTTGTTTTGATGAGTAAATGGTTATTGGGACAGAAAAATTATATTGGGAGCACATTTATATGATGCCATGGTATCACTTTTACAAAGTGACTTCTGCTGGAGGGGTGTTTTCAGATAAAGCATATGAATTAGGATGCCCCCAAGGCAAAGATTTTCATTGTATGTGAAACCAAGAAAGCATTATCTGTCTGAAAGGAGTCTGTAGGGACAAACAGACTCACGCCTAAGTTTAGGGGGAAACTGCCATAGGGAGGAAAACTAGATACATGATCTTGACACCCAGCAGGGAAGCTGGGCTGATATCACTAGTAATAAAAACCCATCAAACTCAGCATGTAGTTCAGCCCTTGGTGGAAAATGCTCAGTGACACTGACAAAAAGTGTTCCAAGAGTCATCTGCAGAATTGTTCAAAGTCAGATGCAACCTTTTTTTAAGTTGCTGTGTCAAAGTTAAAGAAAGTAATGTAAAGAACAGTAATCATTTGTCACAAAAAAAAAAAAAAAGAATTTAAGAAGGACGGATGATGGAAATCTACCTGCTATGAGAGCATTACCGGTGTTCTTCAGTTATGGTTAACTGAGCAAAGGTAAGCTTGCAAAAAATCAGGCACTGACCTCTGCACCCACACTTCAGGGACAAGTCTACTGAAAGGTGCAGAATTCAGGAAAAAAAAAAAAAATTAAAATTTGAGCTGCTGCTGATAGATTCCATGACAATTTTGAATTAAAATGCTAGCTGATACTACTCAAGTTCTACTCTGATAGTTGTCCAAAGTGGCTGCTTTAAGACTGGGTTGAAAAAGAGCAGCAAAGCAAATAAGCAATGGAAAATCTGAGAAATAATCCCACTTTAATTAGATGACTTCATGATATCTGAAACAGAAAATCCAGTGGGGCTATTGCAACCACTCCTGAAGAATTTTCCTTTATTTAAACACACTCTTTGTGCTTCTATGAAGCAATTTCATTTGGAATCTTTCCAGAGTTTATGTGGTTTTAAAATAAATTAATATTGCCTTTTCTGCTGATGTTGCTCTTGCTTTCTTTTCTCTTTGTCTACTTTCCTGTCTCCATTCTGTTCACTCTCTTCTCCATTCACATTTAGTGAGAAGACTATAGACCCAAAATAAGTATTTCACATTTTCTTCCCCAGAAACATTAAATGGCATGCATTAAAAGAACCCTTTTTTACTCCCATTTCTTTATTTCTCCAGAGATAAGGTTAAGTAGCTGCAGAGTAATTTAAGATGCCTGGACTGTTTGAAATCAAGAATTTATTCCAATGTTTCATTTTCTAGCCATAACACTACTGCTTTTGACAAACTGCTTTTAAGAAGTGAGAGAATAACAGATGTCTTGCAACCCTCGCCACCAGCAGCTAATTTGGCTAACAGAGTCAACGCTGTAAAATCCCTTTGTGTCTATAATTATCTCATTCATGTGATTACCGGCATGGTCTGGCCTACCTTACCAAAGTCAATCATAAGAGCTGGGCACAACCTAATGGAAATGCTAATGAAAAGTCAGCCTTTGCTAATGTAACTTCTGTCAGTCTCCAGAAATAACTTGAGGGTTGTTGACTGTAAAAGCTGGGGAACATGAGCAGCCTCCATTACTCTTGAGTTTGGTTGAATTGAAAAGCACTACCTTTTTTTGGATTCTATATAGATATTGCTGGCAGGTCTTGATGGTTGTCATACATGTAAATGCATCTGAGCTAGGGTGTAGAAAACTATATGGACAGCTGCAATACCACTACCAGGCCCTGGGGTAAATACCTGTGTTGCTGGATCCACTATCTACAATGACTAAAATAGTATTGGAATCTGACAGCCTAATGCTATCTTAGAGTGGTTTACACGAGCTGTGACGTCATGCCTCTGCTGGCAATATTGTCTCCTGTGTATTTTCCAGTCATAGAAGGCTTAGAAACACCTACGTGCTTGACCACTCCCTGTAAACAGGTCTCACACAGACAATTACATCCACAACTGGATAGCTGCCTTGCAGCAGGCAGGAGCTTGTGGTCCAAAGTGTCTTTTGGTGAGCGCTTTTTCTGACCTGGATGCACAAACATTCTGTGACTGAGCTCAATGCTCAAGATTTTGAAGCAAACTCCTGTATGGCAAAACTTCATTACATGCCAGTGTCACCACTCCAGTCACTCTGCTTTTGTAGGTGATTCACTTATAGCCAGTTGAGTGTTTGAGAAAGGCACTTAAGTCAGCTGAAAGGCTCCTTGTGTCCAGTGCAGCTTTGCACCAATGCATAAAGCCCTGATCTGCGGTAAAAGATTAGCTGTCCTTTCAGATTCATGCTTCCCCTGCAATGCCTGGCACTGCTTTCCAGCATAAGTGCAGAGTTCCTTTTGTTTGTCGTCTCTTGTTGCATCTGTGCCATTTCCTTCATTCCATAATTTGAAATGGAACATTTTTCCGTGCCCTGCGAATGACAATGACTATTCTGCTTAGGGAGGGGTTGTGTAACTGCAGCCTTGTCACACCTCACTTTCAGATTGCCTAAATGCTCCATGTGGAAAAAGGAGTTTGATTTTTGTTCGAATTATTTTTGTCAGTTATCCCTTTTTGCTCTTTCTAATTAGAGCAGTTTAGTCTCTACTGTTCATGTTTTTCTCTTCTTGATTCCCTTTTCTGTTGCTTGCCCATGGCCTCAGCAGTTACGTGCTTCTTTCATGTGTTTACTGACACAGACTTGAAATGGAAGGGGCAGAGTTGTGAAGGTAAAATATTTCTGGAGGTGAAAGTTCCCTCAATATAATTCAGTCTATGCTATGTCTCTCCCTTGCTTCTACAGCAGTTCAAATCAAAAGGGACAAAGAATTTATAGAACACTATAAGAAAGTAGAAGTAATTTGGGCTTTCTGGAGAGAAAGAAGGAGCAGAATAGCCTTTGTCTGGAAACAAAATTACGTACTTAATTCCTATGCCTTTTCTTTTTGAGAGGTTTTCAGGACAATAAGAGGAATAGACATTCTCAATTTGACATAATAGATGGAGCCAGTGTACCAAATAACCACTCAATGATTATGCTAATTACACTATTTCATGGTGTTTGTTTTGTCAAGTAACTTTGAGAACTAGAAGAAAATAAGAAAGAAAATAAAAGTTATTTTATTTATTTATTTTTTACGAGTATTTTGATACATTTGCCTGGAGACCAGTCCTGGTATCCTAGGAATTTACCCTGTGGAAGGGTGTTTGGTAGAACCAGGTGCTAACCAAAGTGTTTTAAAAAGGACATAAAAGAATATTGGAAGCCTGAGCTGTGCTTTCAGACCTGAAACTGGTGTTTTCTACAGCTGGCACTCAGCTCTCAGCTGTCCAAATCATCACTGAAATGTGAGTTGGAACATCATGGAATAGCACTGAAAAAACCAAACTGTAACTTTACAGCTACTATACGGTGTTGCTAGGTCCGGAGTGACAATGCAGTGGTGCAGAGGGGACACCTCAGTGCATGACAGGCTACCAAAATTTGCTTTGGACAAATTCCCTTAGTATGGTGAGGTGATCTCTGAGCAGCACTGCAAGTGCTATCGGGTATGATGCAACTGTGAGCATAATAAAAACGTTTTACAATGCCAGCTAGTATCGGTATAGACAAAGTTTAAAATGATTCACGGCATCCGTTTAATCCCAGTGTATGCAGACAGAGTGATACATAAAAGGCAGTTTTCTCACTGGTACGTGTTCAATATCACTGTTCATGTGGGGAGGGGAGAATCGCTATCAATATGCTGCTTTGTTCAACAGCATCCCACTTGCCTGGTGCATCACTTACGGACAGGAACTCCCTTTCGAAATCTAACAATCTTAAAAGGCAAAGGGTAAGGGTGATGCATGGCTGAGAGGGCAAATGAGGGAGAGGAAAGGGATTCTTTACGGGGCCATACACATGGCTGTTTGCCTGCCATGACAATTCAGAAGCTATTATTGTCAAGAACAAATAAATAAATATGTATGCACATCTGCCTAGGTGTTTTGGTTTCAGTATTTTTAAAGTCCCATGAATGGAAAATCAACGTGAGTGAAAACACTCTTCTTGTCGTCTCCGTTTCATAATTTTAAAATCTCCATATAGGTCATCTCAGCACTTCCTCTTACACTATTCTGTTGTCCAGAAAAATTATGAAAACAACATGATGTTAAAACAAGAACAATAATCACTGTTATTCCTGGAGCACTAAGAATAACAGCGTTTATTGTCCTTGTGCTGACATTGTTTCTCTGTTACTGTTCTGACTTAATGCTTTGTGCTTTTGCTGCTCCCACCCCAGTGAGCTTGCAGTGCCTGTTTAGTTACTAACCCTTTAAGGGCCAGAAGCCCCGATTTGTTGTTGCAAAATCTAATGCAATGTAAAATGAGGTAAAGCACGAACCTTTTTTAGATCCCAGTGATAAAGAGGTCTTCAGGGGGTGCCTCACATAGTGCAAACTGTGGACAGATGGAAATTGGATGTAATGAGAGTTACTCCAGGGGAGAGTCTGTCAAAAATAGGAAGAAGGAAATACATCTGAGAGAGGGAAGTTTCCAGGCTGCATGATGTGTTTTATATGCATAAAGAGGTGGAAGTAAGACTGTCCTAGCTTAGAAAAGAGATTTGTAGAAACCTGCAACCAGAGAAAAATTCACTCTTGGATGCGGTACACAGGAGAAAGGGATGCTAGAATAATAGGTAATTTTCTTTCTGTCAGCCTCTCTAATGAGCATGAGAACAACAATCCAATCACACTGATTGAACAATATAAATGAATGATTTCCAGAAAAAAAAAAAAAAAAGAAAAGTTCTTCCTTTTCTCAAAGGCAAGAGTTATCAAACACCCTCATCTCAAAGTTAAGAGAAATCTCTGCAGGGAGAAAATGTTTGCTATTCCTAGCACTGATACCTCTGAGATACCAGGAGCGTGGAACAGATCCTGTTACTGCCACTCTTTTCATCCCTTGGCTTCAGCTGGTGCATGACACTGAACCCCGTTTTTCCTCTCCTGTTTCCTTTTATCACCCTTTCTGCCTTAACCTTTCAGACAGTAAAGCTTCTAGAGAAGGAACTTTCACTGTGTATTATTACTACATGTGGTAAATTGAGTCCTTTTTGGCACTCCTGTAATAAATACATTCCAGTAGACTAGTTATTGTACATTTGTGTAAAATACTATTAAAAACATTGGATGAAGGTACTTCAAAATACGTGCATCAGTTCAGGCCCAGAGGTTGCGCTATTCCATATTTCCTTTTTACTTACTTTTATGAAAATTCCTTCACTTTGTTTCCTGTCGGTTGTACAAAAAATTACCATTTCTAGCTCCATGTATTTTTATGGATCAAAACTTATGGGTTAGGTTCATACAGATTCTCACACAGAGCTATAAGATTCTTCTTATTTCATTACTTAAAACTTTCGAATTCTTGTACCGTTAGAGATTAGCTCTGTCAGAGGGAAGGGGTTGTAGATTAAAGGCTATTGGTGCCTATGTACCGCTGTGGGTGGAAACGTCAGACTAACTTAAAAGTATGTGATCAGGTTGTCCTCTAGTGGCTGCCCAAGAGAAGATCTAACCATAAATTTCACAACAAATGTTGCTGCAATGGAAATTAGTGTAAGTCCTTGCAACTTCTGTTTCTGCAAGGATTTGATAATGAGATCTCGAAATTATCAGTCTCTGTGTGATTTCTATTCTATTGGCAGACCCTGCAAACACTTTTCTTATCTATTCCTAATTATGACTTGCAATAACATCTGAAATTATGCTTCTGGAAGGTCTTTATAGATAGAAAAAAACAATTCCGCAACTCTAGGCTTTTTTTTACAGGGATGAAAAACCCTCTTCTGAAGTTCTGGTTTCCTGCTGTACTTCTACGCCCTCTGCCACAGGTTTCAGTGCTTTGGCCCCAGCACGAGTGTGTTTTCTTGAGAGAGGGAGATGGGAGACAATTTCTCTCTCTAATTCTACAGAGAGCATTCTGTCCTCCTTCCTGCAGCGCCACCAGGTATGGTCCAGATACCGTCTCTGTGGTAGTGAAGGAGGGTCTTGTATCCACTGAGGAGCTGTCTGGCAGGGCTTTTGACTCTTCTACCAACCTGGGAGAGGTCTTAGACTCTGAGATTTATTGGGAACAATGACTTTTCTGAACAGACTGACATTTGTATTCAGGCTGCTGAAATAATTTGTATTAAGTTATGTAATAGAGATCTTCTACTCTGTTATTTAAAAAAGGAAGCTCCACGTATACTACAAATAGAAATAGAAAAAGAAACCACACATTTCTGAAAATAAAGTATTTATTCATAAGTGCTTGTTCAAATTGCACATCAAAACACCCACAGGACTGGGATTTCTAAAGGCAGTTCAGGAATCTGTCTCAGTGGCTTATGAGAGCTTATGAAGCATCCACTGGTCAGTTGGTAATACCTGGCATCAGAAGAATGGAAGCTGAATTAAGCATCAAACAGGCTACAAGGCCTAGATTTTCTAGGTTATCCCAGTTTGTAAACTTATCTATTAATCAAGACACATTTAAGACTTCTTGTGGTAAAACAAAGTCGGCAATGAAGGTCGTCAGTGTTCTCGAAAGGAAGTTAGGATGCAGATTTTCTCATCCAACAATGTACTTATTATCTCTGTTTCAAAAATGGTGACTACTGAGGCAGAGAGCAGTTAACTGAGTTGCATGAGGTCACGCCTCAGATCCCCGCAGCAGAGGAACAAATGTACTGCTCAGCCCTGTGTGCTCTGGACCACTGGTTGTCCTTCCCCAGACAAGGAAGGTGTGTTGGTGTTAATTTATAAACAGAATAAATGCAGCGACAAAAAACCCGGTGGTTACTGTACAAACACATGCTATGTGACACTGCAAGATTAATGCTAATAATAGTTGGGAGTACAGATCTATGAAGACATAGTATAGTGCAAAGCAGTGAAAGTTCAACTGAAAAACAAGTTCAAGATTTCTCTGAGCCAAAGAATAACAAGAGAGTGAAAATTACATTATTCGCATTTAGCGGGACTGTGCTCACCAAAAAAGGTGGCATTAGCAGGAAGTAGAAAGTGTCTAGCAATGGAGAATGTCCTCTAGTCGTCGAACATTTTTCCACAAATAAGCCAAAAGTACTGTAAATCCAGCTATTTATTCCTTTTTGCAGAATCAGCAGTCTTGTACAACCATGCACATAAGAGTAACAAAAGGTTTTAGTCTATTCTGTTGTAAAGAAGAGCAATGGTTAATACTTTTACTCAGGCATGTTGCATATTTTAGAAGGTAGCTTCCAAATTCCCCAGAAGCATCCACAGCAAACTTCTATTCTTACACGTATTTACAGGGTTCTACAGGAGGTGGATTGCTCCATCTGACGTCAGCAGACAGCACGGTTTAACTTTAATGACCCCACAGCACCTCCCAACAGATGCTCAGTTGTATCTGCTACTGCCAGATACATATTTCTTGCACTTTGCTTCCTCTCAACTTCAGCAGCTGGGTCTGTATTAGAGCGCAGGCCTAAGGGAGCACAAAGTTCGAACATTTAGTAATAGTGTTCTCTGAGAATTCTTACAGATGAAAATCTTCCCTCCTTCGGCTCATGAGCTGGGGTGTTAGATAGCTGCTTACGCCCTGTACATGACATTGCTTCCAGCTGGCACTGTCAAAACACCGTCATCACTCTCTCCTGAGAGTACAGGATCCGCAAGATAACAAAACTAGTAATGGATTTCAAGCCGCTACCCTCCTACTAAACAATCTAGAAAAACAAATCTAGGAGGAGATGGAGTTTTGTTTCTGTTCACTGCTCACCCCACCCCACCCCCTACACCTCACTCCCCAGTTTTGCTGCAATTGGAAGAAAGAGTTTCTCTCCTTGAAAGCAAAGAACAAATAAGTATTACTGGTGTTCATCTCTTATTCTACTAGTCCACAGACTGACAGACAAAGGGATATAAATGGTATAAAGTTTAGTGCAATTGCGTCTGTATTGAGAAACTGAATGCAGGAAAATGGAGCTTTTAAAAATCTACAGTACTCTGAGATCTGTCCAAACTATGAATTTACAGACAGACAAAAAAAGAAGCTGCACTGCAAAAGATACACTGAAAGTGCACAAAAGCTTTAACAGCATGAGGCTCAAGCTTTAAGATTAAACCTGGTTGGAACACTTCCTATACGGGTTTTCAGTCTAGAAAAAACAACTTTTCCATAAAATTAAGTTGCTTTTGAAAAACACCTGGTTTTGTGTGACTGGACCTCTTTCCTTCAAAATAAACTGCATGAATACTGAAAAGCTGATGGGCATAGACTGGTAGAGTACATATTGGGAAATAATTCCTGTGGAAGGGTTGCAGGCTTTGTGCCTTACTGCCTCCAGCCTATGTGGACCGGTTTCCCAGCTGGACTGCAATTCTAACGTGGAATTATGGCCAGAGATTCCCATAACATCAAATGATAGATTAGCAAGACAAGAAATCATCATGACATATGGATAATATTGCCTAAAAAAGGAACCTTGTCCATAGGTGAGAACAAGGGCAACAAAACATTTAAACTACAATGTCTTCATCCATTTGTGCGAAGGAGAAACTGATGTAATGGAACATAGTGGATAATATTTTAAGATCTTCTGTTTGGGTCAGTTAAAAGAATTACACTTTATGCCAGGTAGTTTTTGAAATGAAGTACAGTTTTATATAAAATTGTTTTATTAGTACAACAGAACTACTCAACTGTTGCAGAAAATGAAACCTCTAGGGTAGCTGTTTGAAAACTTAAGTTTTGCTGAACTGTCAAGAAAAAAAAAGTGAGATAGGCTGGTCCAAAAAACATGAAGAATAAACTTGTCATTGCACATGAAATAAATCAATGTACTGTTGAAAGGCATAATGTAGCTATTAGTGAGTCACTTAGCAACTACCACTTGGGAAAAGCAACCAGAGGGAATGAAAGTACATTTACGTCAGTTCATTTTTGCAAAAAAATTATGAATCTTTTGTAAGGTTGTACTCTCCCAAATGCCTTTTTCCTCATATTTGAAGTGATTTCTCCTAATAATTTTGTATTGTTAGTAGCAGAAGGCAAAAACAGAAAGTAAAGTATATTTTGGTATCAGAAGCTTTAAATTTCAAACTCAGTTTTAACAACCTTTGGAAGCAGATGAGAGAATATCTAACACTTAAACTCATGAAATTTGTCACCACTATTTTCATATCCAGTTGATGTTGTGAATTTTTTGCTTCCACACCTGAAAATGGAATTTTGTTTCAAAAATAAGATATCTTCTCTCTACGAAAAGGTTTTTTACTTTGTATTTGTACTCCAATGTATTCCATAGTGTCAAAGTAAAAGGCTTTTTGGATGACAAAAATAGATTCTTTGGAAAATTGGAATGGAGTAAGTTTTCATTAAAGACAGCATAAACTGTTCAAAATATTGGTATTGGCCAAATATTCATGGAAATTGGAATTTTACAATTGTGGGAATGCAAAAAGGATACAGAAATGTTAGTGTAATGAGTCAAATTCATGCTAGAGGTCTACAAAGTTGTGAGGCACACAGAGAAGAGGCATATAACCCAATTATTTATTATTTCTAATAATAGATCATCCCAAGGAACATCAAATGAAAATTATATCAGGTGGTGAGTCCAAATGATCAAATGAGATTTTTTTTTCATTAGATGTGTAAACTGCAGCAAAGTACTGTAAGGTATTGTGGATACTACAACATGAATTCAGTAAATTACATCAGTTCACGGAGAAAGAATCCATCCAGCACTAGTAAGCGCACAGCTAAGATCAGTCATGCGGGAAGAGCCCCAAATGCAGATTGATGAAAGCTGGAAAATTATTCCTCTGAAGCGCTACTACCATAGGCTTACTTGTTCTTGAAGTTACTTGTTCTTTCCGTACGTATTTGTTCCTGGTTCCTGTCAGATTGAGGCTACTGGGCAGCCCTGTGAAGAATGTCCTTATAATCCTGCTCTCCACGTGTTCTCTTTAAGCAGCAGCCACAAGGTTTGGAATTTAAACCAAAGCCTCTTAGCTGAGGAAAGATATTGATTAATCCTTTAGAAAATGCTACACATGGCTTCAGGAAAATTATTTATAATAGTTATGAAAAATGCATTTTCTAATAATATTGTTATTAAAGAATCTAAAAGCCACATCTTAAGTGACTTTGTAGCCATCTAATTGCTCCAAAATACCTTCAAGAGTATCTATTAAACAGTGCTGCCTTGTGTCAGAAACTTCAGTAGTGTCTTACCCCAATATTTCAATTCAATTGTTGCTACTCAGGATCATTGCTCGTCTTTTTATCAGTTAAGAATTAATTCAAAAGTGAGGGAAGTCACAAGTTCTTAATGACACTTTAAAGATATATTTTTCCTAAATCACATTTATTTAATGTACTATTAATTAATGATGTAAAACTGTCACTATAATTAAAGGGAGTGCTTTAAAGTCATAAAGTAATAGGAAATGCAGTGTTATATATGAATTTTCTCCTGAACTGTTTCAGCCTAGTAGGATAAGGCCAATTCTGAAACCTTCTTGTGAGTCATTCAGTTGATGGAAGATAATAATTGTTTCAGTCACTACGGTTTACCTGATCAATCAAGGCGCATTGGATACAGTAGATGACAAAGTTTTATTCAACTCCCTTTGCAGTGAATATGTTAATGTCAAAGCAGCATGTTGAAAAAAACAGTAAAACGTACCTGGCATTTTTTAATGGCATTCAAGAAAGGAAAGGTCTGTTTTTCTCCCCCTTTTTGAAAAGCTGACCCCTTTGTGCTTTCCCATTCCTCTTTATATTTGTGAGGCAATGATTATTGAGAGTTTGGGGCTTTTTTTTTTTTTAATTTCCAAGGTAGCTGAAATTAGGATTCATCAACAAGTGCAACTCCTTTCTCAGCTGGATTTTGCATTTTTAAGTTTCTGAAATCCTGAGCTGACCCTGTAGCTTTAGAAACCTTTACCAATTAAGAAGTCTAGTTCCTGTGCTTCACGTTGTCTCTTCTTGATTATATGTCCTAGAATTTCAACAAACCAAGTCTCATTTTCAGGTGAAGAAGCCTGGAAGCGACTTGGATAGCAAAATGAGTAATACACGAGTGGAAGATGGTTCAGGCAGTGAGTTTAAGCGTGGATCAATAAAATGGTGTTATATTCATTTACAGTGTAATAACCTTGATAGTGAAGATATACAGAGATGAACAGTTCTAAAGTTAAAATAAGAGAAGAAAGAAGACATTTTTTCCGTTATTTTTAATTTTAAAATTAAAGTCTCCTACATTGCACAATACCTTAAAGAAGGGTGTATTTTCTTTATAGAGTAACTGATACATGTCTTTGTTTTTTCTGAGAGTTTGGCTTAGTTTTGAACATACAAGCCCAAGTTAATATAAGTTTGACTAGGATACTTTTACACAGGGCAGTGTATTAAAAGCACACACTTATGTTTTATGAATTATATAGCAAGTTTTAAACTCAAACACACAAAAAAACCTGTCTGGAACTGAAATTCTAGCCAGTGCTTAAATGCTCTATTTGGATGAATTAGCAAATATGATCACATATGAAAGAGGTGATTACATTTGGTTCAAGTATCAGTGAACTGTTTTACCCTATTATGTTAATACCTGCTTTCAGGATTTTAATAGTTTTCAGCCCAGAAATCTTATTTCCATGTTGCAGTGCCTGAAAAGCAGGCCAGGACTCTGTTACTGTTGTGCCAAGAGAATATTGTAAGTTTGCTCTGGTTAATTTTCAGAATCAAGTGGAACAATTTGGCACATATTTTGAAAATTAATCTTTGTATTATCCAGTGCACTGCAAGATTGTATTAACCAGAATTAATCTGATAAGCAAAAAATAAATGATACCTCAGACAGAGTGGTTAAAGTCCAGAGAAGAGGAACACCCTCACTCAGCTTAAACACTGCGTATAATTCACATCTTTTCTCTGATTTCGTACTGTATTCTTTCTCCATTAGAAGTGATTTATTTCGCACTCTAATTGACCATGAAATTTCATTTTCATTTAAAAATATCAATTTAATTAGATCTGTGGCAGTACAATGAAACACCTTAAACCATGCTGTTTGTTAATCTTTCATTTTCGTATTTTAAATACAACAGCATAGCTAATTTTGTTTTATTTTTTTCTTTTCCTTGTTTGTCAAATATAATAAAATCTGTTCTTCGAGGGGAGGTGAGAATGGTCAAGGGGGAATGAAACTTGGCATGCTCTGTCTTTTTTTCTGCAGAAAAAAAATGTCAGTCAAGAAAATTAGGGTGTTATAATGGAAAAGCCTGAGAACTTTTAACCATGGTTATAATAAACGGCATATCAAGCAGAGAGATCATGATCTCTGCAAAAAGCTCTCCAGTAATATCTTGAAGCTAGAGGAACAAGAGGAACTGATTGGCACTTTGTTACTTGAATGGTGGCCCCACTGATGAGGCAGAAAGGCCATTAAGGATGACTTTCACACTATCTAAAATCCGCCAGATGTCAAACTTAAAACTGTGAAAGTTATAATGTGTTTAAGAAAAAAACCCCAAACCGCCCAAACTCAGAAAGTGATGCCTTTCCTAGGCAACCAAGACTTACATATACTACTTCCTTTTTATTACTTGCATGGCATACTCTTCATCATAATGTCTCTTTTATTCTCCTACAAACCAAATAATCATCTTCATTTACATGCAATATGAGCCTGCTGACACTACTGCCGCAATATAAATGTGTTGCATTAAAAATTAAAAATATTATTTTTTACACTCCATCAAGATGAAAAGTGAGCCTTCATTCTCATTTGCAGTTCTGCCTCTACACTGTCATCCTTCATGTATTGTACCGCAGGACATGATAGCTAATAGACAGCCAAGTTCCGACAGACCTTAAATTACCTCAGCTGTGCTCTGAGCTTGAATCCACATGATAGCAAATACAGAAGAATTTTCAAAGGTGAGCTAAGTCAGTTGCTGTGCTTCACTGGGACTAAACTTCTTTGATCTAATGTCAGAATAATAGAGAAAAGGAATGTATGGAATGGTTTATCTTTATACACAACACTATTAAAAGCTGAAAGAGCCATTATTTGTTTTGGAAGTTAAATCCAAAAGTGACTCCTATGCAGTCTTCCAATCTTTTAAAAAGTAAAATAAAATACCTACTAGATGTATATCTCTTGGATCCTTTATTCACTTAGTTACTTGATTTTTTTTCTTTTTTCTTTTGCTGGGGTGACACTGAAGTCCACATTTGTGTTTGCAGAGAAGTAAGGTTAACTTTCAAGTTGGCTGAAGTCCTAGCTCTGCTGAGCACTCTGTTTTGTAATTTGAAGGTTAAATTCTTCTCAGAGACCCTTGCTGGAGTTAGTGTTCTCACTCCCAATAACTCCAGGAGCTGCCTGACCTTTATAAGTGCAAGTCAATATTCACACTGTCAGAAGGAGCATCGTAGAGAGTAATCTTCACAATCACGGAAAGAAGCGCTTTGCCACAGGCAGATCATGATCAGTGAAGAGGAATCAGTGAACAGTCAGCTAAAACTGTTTTAACTGGATTCAAAGAGTGTCTTTGACACAGCTTCAGGTTCTATTCAAAAGTCTGCAGACCTGCAGTATCCACAGCCCTCCTCCAAATTTCAACAAGATCAGTGGAAAAATAATAATAAAAAATGGAATTAGGAGGGAAGCACTCTAAATGCTTTGACCTCTAGGTCATCTTCTACAACAGTACTCTGGCAAATTTAGACACATGTAGCTAGAAAAGATATAAAATAATTGCCTATTGGCTTCGTCCTCTACCCAATATAAGCCTCAAACAAGTTTTGTATCAAAATCATTTGGTGAAAAGCAGTGTATTAGCATACAATGCTTTGAATACCTCAGTGCACCTCATAAACATTTCCGCTTTTCCAATAGAAACACCGGGACTTTTGAAAACAATATCAGACTGTTATTAAACATCATCATCTCTAGTCAGACTCTCAAAGCAATACCAGCTTTTCTGTGAACGGAAAAGGTGCCAGCAAAAACAGAGAAAAAAAAGTATTTTGTCTTGAGGTAATTCTGGCATTAAGCAAATATGCCAATGTTTCCATTAGCGCTTACAGATAGAGGTATGCAAGCAAGGGAAAGGAGTGAATGATGGACCCAACCGAGAAAGAACGGAACGATCCAAGATGCATAAGTCATAGTTGATTTCTTTATTGCGGAAAAAAAATAAAGGTATTATGAACATTTGAGAGCAAAATGAGCTTTGGAAACTCTATTTCTCCCTCTCCTCTAGACATTTGAGGTTACTAGAAATCCCTAAGTTTTGTAGAACCCATTGCTCCAAAATAAATGTTTTGGACCATGCTTCCTCTCTTCTAAATTTTCAGTAAATGAAAAGTCTGTTTATAATTTAATGACAGAGAATAAATGACATCTGAAACTTGGCAGAATAATATAAACCGGGGCTTGCCTGACTCGAACTAAGTTTCTGGCTCTGTTTAAAGCAGGAGGCAAAGAAGAGCCAAGCCAGTGGAAATTCTGTAACTTAGCTAACATAATAAACTAAGATAGTATTTCATACTTTTTTTCTTTCTTTCTCTTTTTTTTTTTTTTTTTTTTTTTTTTTTTTTTTTTTTTTTTTTTCCAAAGCTGTTTATTCAGTGCTGTGGCTCATGACCTGGCTTATGTTTTGAAACATCTGTTACCGGCTGCAACCAAGGCAACCAGCAAATGCTGGAAATTTCATAACACTTAAGGAATGTTGAAATATTATTTATGTGAACACCCTAAAAGTCAAAAGGTTTTTAACTAAAAACTGGTTAATTTTGGGCCACAGTCTACAAAGATATATACACATCCTTTTCTTCAGTTATGCAAGACAATATCTTCATATATAAAGATTAATTATTCTGCCATGTATATGGTTTTAATATGATTGGGTATTAAAAAAAAATCTTGCAGAAAACACGTGCGTTTGAGCTTTAGCTTTCATGGTAAATAAATAACTTCTGCAAATGTTTACATCCCATAATGTCACTTAGACTTTTCCTGTCAAGAGTTCCATTCAGAAAGTTCTTGATAAATTGAAAGTGTTTTGAATTTTAGAGATCATGATACTTTGATTTTTTTATTGTCCTGAAGAAAGCTTCATTTGACTTGCTACAGCACTAACTTGTATATATTTGTGTTTCCATCATTTCTTCTGTGATTTGTATGACAGATGTGTTTTTCCTAGGAATTAGTCTTCTTTCTGAAGTAGTTCCCTGCTGAGAAAGGATGCACAGTGATCATAACATTTTTTTTGAGCTGTGTCTGTTCATTTCTAGGGATACAATGATGTGTGGGGCATCCATCCTTTCTCTTGTATTGGGAAACTGGTATAAAGTGGAGTGAAAAGACAAGTATGACTGAAACAGTAAGAAAGGTCAAATAATTAAATTCAAAATCACTCAGAAAATATATAAATATGTATTTCTATATAATAGAAATGTCAATTACATAGAAAGGTTAATTTTGCCAAAACAAAATTCATAATCATAAAAGTGAACTCCATGGAGCAATTACTGGGGAGGAACTATCATTTAATTTATTTGACTTTATAGACAGATTTCAAACAAGAATTGTTCAAACAATCTTTACGGTTGAAAACAAAATGCAAAATACAACAGTGATAATCACCATCCAGCTGCAGTTTTCTGAAAATGATTTTGTTTCTTCATTTTAGGTTTTTTTATCCCCTTTTAATTCTCCAGGAGGAAGGAAATAGATTTTAATGGTGCAGAGCTGCCTTAGGCAACAGATTATATTCTTCAGAGCTTCCATTTTCCTCACAGAAGGAGATACAGTGTGGTACCAAAAGAATCACTCACGTTTTCTGTGTTTGGGTAGCATTTGTTACAGCATTTTATAAAGCCTGATTTTTTCCTTTTTAATCTGGTCGTTCTTTTGATGTCAAGAGTTGTGCTCATTAATTCTAAAGCATGGTGAGATGTTATATAGAACATTCCCATCCAGAGCAGATAAAAGCTACTGTCTCAGTACCTAGCCATGGTGTTAGCAGTAATTTATAGTTTAATTGGTAATAACGTTCAGGATTTGAAGTGTTTCAGAGCACTTTCTTTAAGTAATGAAACTCAAGAAGGGTCTGTTCCAGTTATTTCTTCTATCTTGCTTCTTCATGTGAACTACTAGGCAGGGTGTGGTCTTGTTCTCATTTACACTGATTACTGGTAGTGGTAATTGGCACTCACAGATTTCTAAACTCAGCAAAACATGTTTTCCATCCAGAGGTGGAATGCAATTGTTATGTGAGCCAAAATGTGAAATATTTTAAAAAGACAGTTACAAGAAAATAGTAAGTATGACAAGGGTGTAAAAGGACTATTACAGAGGGCGGTGGTGGAACAGTAGGCTGGTCTTCTAGGTGTTATTCAGATCCCAATAGTTTGCATAGAATTTGAAGGAGCATAATAAGAAGAGAGGTATACAGTCTTGCCAACTGAAAGGAAGCAGACACCCCCACCCCCCCACCCCCACATACAAACCCCAAACCTACCAAAGCTAAAAAAACTCTACCAAGAAACCCCACCAAAACCCCCCAGAATTTTCTCAATAAAAAAATTTGGATACCCAAAGGTGACAATTGTCAGCCAAAGCTGACAAAATGTTCCCATTATAAGACATTGGGGGTCTTAGGCTAAATGCCTGTCAACCATTTGCAATGATGCCTAGTACTGTCCAATGTTAGTCTCTGGATGCAACCTTTTAAACTTTTTTAGGATAAATATCCCATGAACATGTTGATTTCGCTTTTGAGAATGAAGGAAATACTTGATTTTCCAATGTTACAAGCTCTGACAGTCTTTTCACAAGAAGCTGAAAAATTCTTAAGCTTCAAAAAAAGCAAAAAACTTCCAGCATCTCTATTTCCTTCATATGAAGATAGGAATTTCCTATTGTTCTGAAAACTTGCCGAAATGTGTGCTTAAAGGTTTTGTTTAAAATAAAACCTTGGAGAAATCTCAATTTCCATTAGCTAAAATACCATTGTTCGGGGTGGGGGGTGTGTGTGTGTTTGTTTTTTGGGGTTTTTTGCAGTTAAGAGACAACTGCTGCAGTAACGCTAGTTCGTACGTTGTTTCTTCCATTGTTTTAGAAAGTCAAAATGAGACAGAAGGGACAAAAGTGCTGCTAGTTCACTGTGACGACTGAACTGGACAGCTCTAAATATATGAAATGCTGTTTAAAAAGAAGATTTCAGAAAATTACATTCGAGTTAGCAAAGTGGAACACAGAAATTATTGATATGGTGTATATATAAAACATGAAAATGAAAGAAACTGGGAAACATAATGATCGCTGTCCAATATTCTCCTAACAGGAACTTCAGCCAAGCACATCTTCTGTCCTGTATTGTGTCAAAGTGCTTGTGCGACACCCCAGCAGACAGTCACGTGTGCACAGAAGGCATCCCATTCAATGATCAGAATGAAGCGGCAAGTGGAACTGGGATAAAGGTAAAATATTTTTACACTTTCCTTTTCCTTTCTCTTTTTCATTTTCTGAAACAGGCATTGCTTTGTAGACACCACGGGCAGAGTGCCCCATGGCTAGTTGGAATAAAAAGGAACATGCTGAGGAACAAAAAGGAACTTGCTGAGGAACAAAATAGGGAAAATATTTTTGCTCTTCTGGAATGTTTGTATGAAAGTTAGTTTGGCTGAATTTCACAGACATGAGTGAAATAGCATGTAATTTTCCATATATGAATATTTCTGTGACTTGAAATGTCCTTTCCTTAGACAATATGCATGTTCTGGGACATCCTGATGTAATGAAAAAGGAGTCCAAGGGACTTCACCAAACAATTAATTAGTGAAGTCCTTACTAAAATATTTGTAAGGACATGAATAGCTTGTTTTTAGTGTAGGTCAGACCAGACCAGATTATCATGAAGTACTCTAAGGTCTGAGTGAAGTGGTTTGCAGATGTCTGCTTTGTATTTGTAGCTACCAGTTCAGAAATTTTAACATTAAAAAAAAAAAATTTTTTTTGAAGGCAGAATACATCCTTGCAAGTAAATCATGTCGGTATTTTTGGTGTCTTCTGGAAAGTGTTGGCAACACAGGAGTCACAGAAGCTGAAATTATTAACTATTATAACTGTCACACAAGAAATTGGTGATTAAAATATGAGGGAATAAATAATATTTTGCTAACTTGTTGAGTAAATTATATGTCTAAATTCAAGTACAAAAAACCAGTTTTGTTACTCGTAAGCAATCTGGACAATGTTAGCACTAAAGAGGAAAATAGGACAGAACTTTATAACTGAAAATTACATTTTTTTCCTGCCTGTATTTGTTGACATTAATAATTAGAGAGATAGCTTTATAAAACTCACTTACAAATTGAATGTCAAAGGAAATCTCTAGTGCTATCTACTTTACTGAGGACAGGTTATACATGCTTGTCGGTGATAACACAGTGAAAACAATATTAATTTTGCGTTTTTCATGTTCTAGGTCCTGTTCTTGCGAAATGGGATTCTGCACACCAAACTGGCAAAAAAAAAAAAAAAAGGAAACATACAATATACTTTGTGAAAATTTCTAATGCTTTTACTTCACTTCTGGTTTATTCCATGTGAGATTTCCAGTAGATTTATTACCAGCTGCAGCTACATCCATTCTGTGGGTTTTTCTGTTTACCAAGGACAGATTCTGGCCCTTTCCTGCACATATATTTATCTTGAGGTTGGAACTTGGAAGAAAAATTGTAAATGGTTGCTCATACTCAGTGAATTAGTATATACCGAGACCAGTAACCGCACCCTCGTACATAGTCTCAGTCATGACTGAGAGTATTCATTCTGATAATCAAAACTGAGTAGTTCCCCACAGGCAGACATCACGAGATAAAAAATAAGAAAAAATCAAGACAGCGCTTTATAAACTGTTTATGCTGCTGTATATATGGATTCACCTTACACTTTCTTGGACCAAAGGTTCACTTTGGAATAAAAATAAGCTTTTTATATTCATAATTTTAAAGTCTTTTTTCCTCCACTGAAAAATTAAAATAAATCCTATGCTGGAAAGTGCCATATCCCAATCAGCTTTATTCTGGAAAACTATATGGACTGAACATTTCAGATTAGTCTGCTGGATTTTATACTTCAGATCAAAATTCTAGTCCTTATAACATTTTGGAATAAAAGGTGCTTCTGAAAAGTAACATTAATTACTATCTCCATGTTTTCAAGTTTTTTTCTACAGCTGTTGTTACTGAGATTTGCTGCTATGCAACAGGGGAAGCACCAGTTGTTTAGTGTAGGCAAAGTTAGGGTTTGTAACCGGTTTCCTTTTTTAAGTACTCATCATCTATTATTATTTATTCCACAGATTCACTGAAAATGCACCCCAGTCATTAAGGCATGTTTGGAGCAGCTGCTGCTTCCGGTAACTCCATGCCCAGGAATTCCTCCTGCCCTGCTGCTGGAGCCCAGCCCTGGACACTCAGGAGACAGGAGGACAACTTGGACACCAGAGACCAGGAGGTCTCTGTGCCAGACTAAGGGACAAAAACTACTGCTTTTCTCGCAGTTCCAACCAGTAACGAAGCTCAGCGCGTGTCCCACGTATGTGCATGGCCAGATGCATGGACTACCGCAGACAAAGTGTTACCTTCAACAGAACCTACATATATGACTCGTGTAAAAAATGAGTACAGCTAAGTTGCCTTCCTCCTCTCTCTGGTAGAGACAGAACTTCATGAGTGAAAGCACATGCTCACCATGCTTCAGATTCCTCAGTTTCACAAGGACACGCACGTTTGTGAATCACCCTAAATACTGGCACAGCGTGGGTTCTCTGACCGTCCAATATCACTGCCTGGATCCAAGGCCCCATAAACCTCTTCCCAGGTCTTCCACTATTCCACAAGTTCAGCACGATGCTCACCAGTGGCTGCACACTCATTTCACAGGCACACTCATTTCACAGGCACCCACACTCACACCCTGAATACCAGCACAAACCTTCTGCCCTGATACTCATTGCAGAATCAAGGGCCTTCTAACCACTGGCTCGTCCAGATTGAAGCTTGTTAGCAAATGAGATGTGCAAACCATATCACGCACCATTTTAGGTAAGATCCAGACCGTTGGCCTCCTCCAGCAGCAGGCAGTAGGCACAGGGGCTGTGACTCACAGTTCTGCTCCAGCTGCCTGCATTAAGCCCCTCACTTGCCTCACTCACACCAGTCCACCCAGCAGCAGGGTTTCAGGACACACACCATTCCCACCTCAGGTCACAGAGATCTCACCTGCTCCAGTAGATGGCACAGAGATCACCCATTCTTTCCAGCTGCTGACACCACAGGCTAAAGTCCCCTATGCCTCCACTCCAGCTGGTGGCACCAAATCAACCCATGCTGGTCCCACCAGTAGCTGGCATGTCGGCCATGAAATCAGCAGGACCTAACAAGACCATCTGGAGAGCTGTTTTTTGACAACCCTTTTTTGGTTTACATACCCCGAAAATAATTTTTATAACTTTCAGTACAGAATGTACCCAATTATGGCTTCAGGCTTAACATTTTCTTGCCTTTTGAATACAGAGATCTGGCTTAGGTTCTTTTCATGCCATCATGTAATATTCTAGCATCTTGTAGAATTAAGGTTCTAAGAGCGAGAGGCTGTGAATTTTCTGCAGAGCCAGATGTATAATTCTTTTGTAATCAAGATCTCTATTTTACTGTGATTCCTGCCAGAAGATCCTTCCACATTTTGCTCTCAGGAACCTTGGATTGGGCTGAGAGGTCTGTCTGCGAAAATCAGGGCATGAAATCTGCCAAAATTTGAAAGAAGTGCTAAGATCATTTGGCCACCTCAAAAACTCTATTCTTCTCTTTCTTCTCCCACTCCTTTCTGTGAGGGAGATAATCACTGCTGAAGGGCTAAGAGCTGTGATAGGAAAATTACATCTCTTAAAACATTTAAATCTTTCCACCCCCTAACTGCAAATTGCCAAACAACAGATTGCAAAGGCAGCTTTGACTACTGTGCTTACAAGTTCCATACCATTTGCCTGTTAAGTTCAAGATGGAAAGGTAGCCTGAAAGCTGCCAGTATTTTTTGTTTATTTTTTGAGATTCATCTGTTTCAAGAAAGATTGAGATTAGGTGGAAAGAAAGAAAACAAAAAATGAAAAAAAAAAAAGTTGTTAGCCAAGAGCAAACAAATTACATATGCATGCTACAGAAATCAGGCACATATCACGAGTCCCCCCCTTAAATGAATTCAGTGCTGCCAGACTGATGGAACACATGCGCGGCAGGGAGTATCGTCAGGCTGCTGGTATCTCAGGCCTGCCTGTCTCAGCTCTGGACTAGCCATTCAGCTCTGTTTTCTGCCTTTTAGTATTCTTAGCTCTGAGCTGAAGAGACTGCTCATGAGATTTCTGTTTGCGCTGCTTCCTTCTTGGATCTCTCTAATAAAATTTTCAACTGAAATGTCAATTAGAGCAGATTTTCTGATTTGCTTCTTGAGTCCAAGAAGGACTAACGTTGTACATTCTGTTCCAAAGCTCTATTAGTTTTTAGGATTAATGAAAACAACAAAGGCAAAGTGAACATTCGTAGGTGGCAAAGTGGGAACAAGAAATACATATTATTTTTAAAATTATGATAATTGTCTCAAATGACTTAAGGGAACTTCCTTTCAATTCCTTTGCAACTCCTACAGTGATCAGGGGGGCTGGATGTCTGACTTTCTCTCTGGAAGCTTCTCCTTGGAGATCACCCTTACAGAACTAGCAACACAAAGTAAATTGAGAGCATATTCCTTACATTTTAGGGCTATCATTTTGATTAGGAGGTTTATGGCAGATTACTATTTACATATATTGCCTTTTCCGGGATTCAGGGAAGAAAGAAACACTAGTTGCTGAGAACAGAACTTTTCCTTTTTTTAAGTTTAGTAATAAATTTGTATAAATACATATGAAGAAAGACTGATTTTCCTTTGATATTCTGCTTGAGTGGCCATCAGTAGAACAAGTTCACATTACAGGGTTTGGTCAAAAATTACATTAACGTGACAGTCAGGTGTAGCTGAGCTGAATGACTGACCCAAGTAGGAGTTCCTTAAACAAGGAAAAGTAACTCTTTGTTAATTCTGTAGCTCTATGGGAGTAAAGAGTTTCACTATGAATTTAAAACTGTTTAAAGGACAGGAAATAAACTGTACCGAGGTGATTAGTGACAAAAATTCTGGCAGATTGCTAAAAAATTTTGGTGGTTCAATGTAGTAACTGATCCAGAGCAGAGGTTACTGGTAGAACACTGTAATGCCTAGACCATATTACCGTAAGTTGCTTTGGGAATGTTACAGGATTCTTCTGGAAGATCAAAAGAAAAAGAGGAAATGAGCCTAGTTATTATAATTTATTCGTTATAATGCTATTCAACAAAGGTGGTTTCCAACCAATATGTTTAGAATTCTGGCATAGAAATTAATTCAGAATTCTAGGGAATAAAATCTATTTTATGTACAGCAAGCCTTGGCATATATAGTACTGAAAAAATGCAATATCTGATTTCTATTGCAATAACAGACAAATTGCTTAATACACTGGTATTTGATGGTCAGAGGATATGTGATTAATTTACTCTGGCAACTGCTCTACACACTATTTAATCTTGAATATAAAGCATATATTTTAAGTATATACACGACTAATGAAATTAAAACCATGTAGTACATTTGCATTTCTAACTTTTCATTAAAAAATATAATAACTATACCAAATCATATCAACTTTATTGTTTTTCAAAACTCAAAATTTAAGACATAACAAAAGTCGTGAGATAGTAAGTAAGTAAGATAAGACATAACAAAAGCAGTTCTCAAAATACCTTGATAATCTCTTCTCATATCTTCACATGGTATTTGCCACATAAGGGATAATTTTAGACACATGCTTTTATTACTCATGTTTAAGTAAGGACTTTTTCATTGCTCTTGCAAATTTGCAGTGTTTCTTATCAACTTGCAAAATCTACAGAAGTGCCTCCTTTTACTAGGAGTATATTCAATATTTTCAAGGTTTAATGAGTAGAAAAAAGTAAGAGTTCAAAAAAAAAAAACCTCCATTCCTTTGTTGAAGTTATCTGTCTATCTATCATCATCATCACTGTCATCACACATCACCTGGTATCACTTTCACTTCAAGAGGTACTTTACATTTCTCATCTTTAAAGTTCAGAATCACAGTCTTACAATGCTCTCATGCTGATAATGCACTTCAGTAATTGTGCTGTACAGCAAATATTTCTGTGTGCAAGTTTTAAACAGTTATTCAGCTGAATAATGGCATAAATCAGAGGTTCTGTTTAGAACGCCAGCGTGTTCTTTCCATTAATATCACAGGAATGAGACTGGCATTATTACCAATGCATAAGAAATGAGACTTAATGAGTAACTGCAAAACACGTTGCCCTGTGTACAGCAGTGCTGTCGTAAGTATAAAAGTTTGTTCACTATATTGTAAGACATATTTTGTAAGATAAGAAAAAATACTCTTTTAAATATGATAAACAGGAGCTAAAGGCAACATTATGTCAGCATATTTCTGTTGCATAATCGCAGCTCTCAGCATAAAACGCAAAGCTGGACATTGAAGAACTTTTTAGAGGCTTTTTAAAAGTCTGTTTTCTGACCACTTGTAACCAATATCCACAGGAGCGCTTTGTTAAATAAGAGAGCTGCTGCCATGTTTCGCTTTCATGCATTGTCTTCCGCCAGGTGTTGTTGAATTATGATTGCAAGATCATCGAAACAGCTCAACATCTTTACTGCCACAGACATGCCATAAGAAAGACAAGGTACATGGTGTTACATTTTGGATTTTGCTGAGCAGCGTTGAGGCCGTTTCTCGTTCTGTTTCTGCCCCACCAGCCAGTAGTCAGGGTGTGCACAAGAAACTGGATGGGAACATAGCCAGGACAACTGACCCAAACTGACCAAAGGTATATCCCATGCCTTAGGACAATGTACTCAGCAATAAAAGTTGGGCAAAGAAGGAGGAGGGTGGAGGGACATTTGGAGTTATGGCATTTGTCTTCTCAAGTATCTGTTAAACATGATGAAGCCCTGCTTTTTGGCAAAGAGGCTAAACATCCTCCTGCTGATGGGAAGTACTGAATTATTTCCTTATTTTGCTTTGCTTGTGCATTCAGTTTTTGCTTTACCTATTAAATTATTTCCTTATCTTGACTTGTTAATTTTCTTTTCTCCCCTTTTGATTCTCTTCCCCACCCCACCTGGGAAGGATTGAGCAAGCAGCTCACACCCAGCTACCAGGGTTAACCCTCAACACCCATAAAAGAAAAACTCAAATGAAGTACCCCTCATCTATCAAATGGGAAATCGAGACAAGGAACAGCTTGACTCTAGCCGTGCAAGTCTTTCATTTTTTCTCTGGATGGTCAGAAAAGTTGCATCATCTTGGATGCTGGCAAAGAGAAACAAACTTGATATAAAAGTTATAAAATATAAAAGTTGGCTACAGTATCTTCAGAAGAGTTTAAAATTGACTCAATGATAAAAGAAGGTTAGAAAGAGGGAATTTGGTTTCAAATCTTTTTTTTTTCACTCCTTAAGTCCAGATGACTTCTCAGTCAGGTTATGTTTTTTTCAGGCTTTGTCAGTGGAGACACCCAACTGAAAGGATTAGGAAGATGGTGGCACATCAAGGACCAAAGCAATGGGCTGTCTTAATATTAGAGATTCCGGGATAGAAAATTTAATGAATGATATGAAATGTCTACAAGGAAGGAGTATGTTTCTGTGTCCTCCTCCAATGGTAACAAATCTAGAAAAAGATTATTCAAATGTAATACATTATGTACAATCGTAAAATGAATTTGTTTGGGGAAAAAAAATGCTGAAGATAACCCCTGAAGTATAAAGACGTACTGTAACAAATTTTATTTCTCAGCTAAGAATGAAAAGCTGGAGAGAACTCCTTAATAATCTGCAGTCTATCCACTGTATTCCATTTTTATTATTCAATGTTATTCTTATCTTTATCTGATTAAATTATTTGTATTTAATTTGAAAAGTCTGATGGTGTTACACTCCACCATGCTGTCATGTATATTCCTTCTTTGATAAACTGACTTTAGAAGACGTTATCAGAAGCAACCTTTGTTTATACTGTTTTATTTTTCAAATGTATGAGTGAGCATAAGAGATCAAAAGCTTCTTGTATCTGATTTGATGTTCCAAATAACTACCACAAATCTATTGCAGAAAAAGACACTACACTGATAAACCGAATTTCTTTGTTAGTAATCTCATTCTTGGAAACTGAAATGGAGATACGTAACCAGTAAGAATTTAACAGTCACCTCAAGAAGTTTTCTTTTTGCGCTTCATACAATTAATCAATGAAAACACATTAATACATAATCCCTCAAAATTTCTATTATTTTCTCTGTAGTGCTCTTCAGTGGTATTCAGTTGAAAATATTCATGCATTTAACAAAACTTACATTATTTGATATAATTTCACTTAATTGAAAAGATAATCAAGCTGATTTTTAGTGTCATTTATTCAGATTTTCTCTAAGTTACTTTTTCCAGGAAGGATATTAAAAACAAAACAAAGCAAAAACACACACACACACAAAAGCAAACAAACAAACAAACAAAAAATGATAGTCACCTATTCTCAATTCCCCCTTGTATAACAGTTATAGCATTCAGAAAGACATAATGCCTTAAACTTTGAAAGAGTAATTTCTAAATAATAGGACTTAGAGAGTTTTTTTCTGAAAAAAATCATACTAACAACTCAGTTCAAAAAAGAAAAAGATAAGATTATTTATCTCTTGAATGAACAAACAGGATTACAAAGCAAATCAGTTTTTTAAACTTGAGCCGTGACTAACAGCTGGAACGTTTGGTCTTTCCTTTTAAGTAGCAGCTCTTCTTAAATGGCAGTATATGGCCTTGCTCAATACCCGGTGTTCAAGTTCCTCCAGAGTCACATCAGCTTCTCGTTTTTCTTTTTATCTGCCATTCAAATTACTGCCGTTATTAGAACCTGTTTCAAAACCAACTTTTGTCAATCATTCTATTTGCAGAAACACACAAAGTGAAAATCTTGTTTTCAATAAGTACAAATAAATCTTTAGTACCTGAAGAAAATCAGGCACATATAAGTGGCTGTTACACCCTATTACCGTATATTCTTGAGATGTGGGGGAAAAAGGGTATTTGTTATTCAACATTCCCTTGGTGAACATCTTTTGTGACAAAATTTACTTCTGTGCATAGGGGCCAGCTCACTGTGGCAATAGGATTTGCATCCCACTAACAAGTTCAAAATAGTTGTTTAATTACAAAAGAATCTTTCTGCACATGGGTAAATTTTGCCCTGAACAAATGTCATTGTTCTATTGCATTTTGGTTTCATTTTATTGAGTAAAACAGAACCAAATATGTAAGAACCTTCATGATTTTCTGAAGCTCATAATGTTCTGGTATTGATATGGTGACATTCCTCTTTCCTGAATCTTCCCAAACCCTGTTTACAGGGCTAAGTGACAGTAGAGTTTCACAATAATAATTCTTTATTGTGAATAGACACCGATAAAGACCAAAAGGTGAAAAAATCGGGTACATTATTTTACAAGAAATGTTAATCCAAGTATAGAATTGCAATAAAAATAGTTACAAAATAAGAGACACGTGTGACAATGTTGGCACACTCTGAGTGAGTGATAAAGTGGAGAGACAGACTGAAAAAATCTAACACGAGTGCTACCACCTGTCTCAAAAAACGTATAGCAAGACCCCACAATTGGCATTATTAAATGCTGCTTTAATGTCAAGTAACACCAAAATAGTTCAAGGGCCATAACTGGTAATTAGGAAGAATGTATTAACATCTTTTGCCTGAAGAATTTTCAGAACCAAATGAGACACAATAAAATCAGGCAAGAATGTATCACGCAAAATGTCTTAATAATAATTAGGAAATAAATTATAGGGGGAATAAGTATTTACTTTATCTCTCCCTTCCCTGTTAATATGGTATGAAAAAATAATTATGGTTCAACTGGATAATGGAATAATATCAATCAATAAAATTATTTAAAACATTTTCAATCATTATCTTTTTAGTTGATTGGTAGGTTGATTTTTTTAGTCAGATTTATCTACAGGATAAGATCTGAAAGATACTTTTCCTGTATGAATTTAAATAATCAGGATTGGTTAAACGTAGCAGTGCCTTTACATTAAGTACAATAAGTATTAGAATGTCAATATTTCAGTGAGGTAAAAATAATTTTAAGCCTTTCTAGGCAAACTCATCATCCTACTATTAACAATATTTTGTATTATTTTCATATGAGGTTGCTATATCAGAACTCTCAGTATGCAATTAGGTATTAATATGTGCCTGAGAAAGGAGGTATAATTTTTAACAGCGCTTCAGGAATAAGACAGAAACCCAAATCTCATTTTCAAAAGTGATTTGGGAATACCCTATTGTAGATAGAAATAGTAGTAGGAGGTACTTGAACACCTCAAGGTGCTTGGAAGTACATATTAAGATTACTTCTGAAAGAGGTCTTTGTAACTGTATGTATGATGTCTAAAAAGATGTTATTCCTATTGAGTACCTATAGATAGTACTGAATCACTGTCAAATTCCTCCTCTTGCTTGTGACCAACTTCACAGACCTCTACTCTCATTTCTACACATTTCAGTTTTGAAAGCTATACACAAGGAGTATTAAGATTACTTCTGAAAGAGGTCTTTGTAACTGTATGTATGATGTCTAAAAAGATGTTATTCCTATTGAGTACCTATAGATAGTACTGAATCACTGTCAAATTCCTCCTCTTGCTTGTGACCAACTTCACAGACCTCTACTCTCATTTCTACACATTTCAGTTTTGAAAGCTATACAAGGAACTGAAATTCCTGGCAACATAAAATAATTGACCATAGCTTGCAAAGGTCAATCGATGTTGGTTCCTGAACATAGACCGTGTGTTCCAAACATATGCTCATTTTCTAACTTGATGTGTTTGATAAGAACAGTTCCACACACCTACAGACAGTCCAGCAAGACACCAAAGTCATCACGAAAACAGGTTTTTAAAACTGTATTGCAGGTTAAACTTTATTGTCATTATGGCATTATGTCATGCCCAGAGCACTCTGATTTCAACCACGGTCTTAATAAGATAAAATTATCAGGGAAAATACACTTTGTTGAGGGGCACGCCAAAAATACTTCAGTGTAATAATGACTTTACCTCGTATTTAGAGTATTGACATGACATAAATAAAAATAAATTCTTTCAGAAGCTATACAGTGATTCATCTACCAGCATATCCTCCTATGTGCTTGCATAGTTCCAGTATAACGCCTGTGTATGTTGGAGATAATGAGAATTTTTTTTGGTTTGATAGGATTTTAATTATGACCGTTTTAAATACAACTTCACACATAAAATGTAGTTATAATAAATTTGGGGAAGAACTTATCAAATTCATGGTGGGCATCTCAGTTTGGCAAAAATACTGCAACATGTTGAAAAGGAGAAATTTATCAGTTTCATGGCAAAGTAGTTAAAGAGTTTCTGCAAGTTTCACTTAGGTCAACAGAAGACTTTCTACCTGTATATTGAAAAACTCGCACTGCTAGAAATTAATTAATTCATAGTTACAAAACAAATGACAAAATCTTCAAAGACAGTTTGCAAATTTTTAAGAATATAGTTTGAAATTAATTTTTATATTTCTCTTTGTGCTTTATCATGAATAAAAATTAAAAAAAAAACCAACCCTGAAACTATTTTGTTGGCTGATTACTTAACCTGACATTTTATACGCTGGCTGAATTGCACACACAGATACGTCTATATATAAATATATTTAATTGATATTGTGTAAAGATTTATTATAGATTCTAGCATCACTGTTCAAACTTCACTTCCATTTGTTTAGAATATCATAAATTTTACTTTTTACTTTAAATCAAAGACTAATTTATTTTCAGAAAGCAAACATGAAAGCCAAAATAGAGTGAAATTAAATACTCATGGGGAACAAGTATCCTCAGTAAGATTTATTTTTAAGCAGGGGTGAAGGATTTTTTTTTCAGCCCAAGCCCTATAAAAATACTTCAGATATTTTAACAGTGCATTCACTGTTGTCTCATGCAAGCATTCATGTTCGGATTCAGTAAGCTACTTAAAGGATTTTAATTTAATTGTACTCCTGCTATACTTGAAGCTAGAAACAGTCAAATATTTTGCTGAGCTTTCACCAAGGTAACTTAGATTGTTCCAACTGAGAAAAAGCGTTAGTAGAAGAAACAGAAGCCCGGTATATAGTAATATGATGTTGTCCTTGCTGCATGATCTGTGAACTACAATTCAAGTGCAAGACAAAAAATATTTTTAATAGCATATTTCCAATTGTCTCAGATTCATCTTCTGCTACTTTATTTTATTTGCAGCAGTAATAGTTACTAAGCAGCATCTGCCACAGCTTTTTTCTCTACTTATTTTCTTATAACTGCTTTTTTTCCCTTCCCCACCCCACCCCATCTTTTTTATTACTCTGCCCTTTTATTTTCCTACTAACACTATTCTCCTGACAAAATGAAGCACTTTTTGAATCTGTGTTCACCTTCTGGGTGAGCCTGCAACAGAATAAATTGTCCCAATTCTTCATTTTGTTCATAGAGCAGTCACAATTTAACTCAGACTTCAGTTGGCACACCTTGCTTTATAACCAACACAGCTGGTACTTGCTATAATGAACACATTTGGTCAGTAGAAACAGGAACACCTGCTTACCAGCAGAGTATATCTTGGTGGAGCTTCTTTCCACCTCCCATTTCAATCCTGAACCTAAGGGATATTTCAAAGTGGGGAGCCTGGAAACTACAATAGCACCACTGTGTAAGAAAATTGTTCTCTCAGCGAAGGTTGTGACTTTGTTACATATTCCAGTTTCCTTCTACCTCATTTCTCAGTGTCCCAAATGTGATATAGCTCCATCTTTTGTTTCATGGATAGTGACATTATGTCCTTTCACAACAACATGTACAAGCACAACATCCTTTTCTTCCCAGCAGGTTAAATAATGGTCTTAACTGGGTAAACCTCAAACCTATTGTTCTGTTTGAAGTTTGAAGTTAGCCAATTCTGTTTCAGATCTGAAGAAGGAATTAAATGTCCTAAATAGCACTTTTAAAATCAGTATTATTTAAGTTATCTATTTAGAAAAAGTGTACATACAAGCCATGCCTTAGGGACATCCTTAGCTCATGACATTAACACTAGCACTACCACTTTTTCTTAGAATGAGAGGTGTTTTGTGGTGACTCCTGAATAATTGTTCTGACTAAAGACAAAATGACAAATACTACTATAATTTTACATTATGTCATTCTTTTAGAAGTAAAATAAGAAGGCAGATTTATACTGAAAAATCATGGGGTTTAGCAATTGTATGTTTGAAGGACTTGCTACCAGAAAGCAAAGAAGGGATCTGTAAGAGATACTGGGAATCTGAGACAAAGATTGACGAGCATCTTTATTTAAGTAAATGCATTATTTGTACTCCGGAAGAAAGGGGTAAAGGACACCCCACATGATGATGCAAATTACGACCTCCTAGAAATAGAACTAGGTCTATCAGTGACTGTCTGAGCTAATATTCAATATAAAAAGTGCTAAAAAATGAAGACAAAAGCCTTAGGTTTATGTTATTTTTTAAAAGCCATTAGTTGCCAAGATACTTCTGATACAACTCAACCAGAATCTTGCATGTTGTTTGTTAGCATTCACAATTACGGAGTCATCTCTAGTTTTTCATTTACAGCCTCAAATTTTTTCCTGATGAAGAGAGAGCTAAAAAATTATGTAATGGCTTATGAAAGATGCTTTGATTTAAAACAGCTTACAAGATGGAGAAAGGTTTGTTTCCTTTTATGAGAGCAAGTGCTATCTGAATGGTATCTGAGGATGACCTTCCAAAACACGCAGCTGTTATCTATCTGAAACATGCATCAAATTAAATGTGTTCTCTTCTGCTGTCTGTAGAACATGTATTATGAAGCATTACATCATTGATATGTAACTCAAAAAGAAAACTCGGCCGTCACTGAACATCTGGAACTGCACTGGTGATAGAGTGCAGCTGTTGCCTTTCATGTGAACTGTGATGCACAACTACACAGAGCCATTTACTTCCAAATCGCTTACTTATGAAACAATGTGTGACGGGAACGAGCATTTCTACTTCATCCTACGCACAGTGTTCAGAACCCTTCAAACATACACAAAGACATACTTACAAGATTTCTAAGGAAAGTTTGCAAAGTATGAAGTCCCATCCCTTTTAAGATTCCCTGAGAAGAGTTCATCTTCAATTATTATGAATCGCTAAGAAATTCTGTCAGAATCCTGCAGTTCTGGAGCTGAAATGACTAGTGATAAATAATCGGCATGAAATGCATCAAATACTTGGGGTACATTATTTTTACCATTGTTAACAGTATTTGCTGTTCTTTAAAGCACCAAATGCTTAATTCTTTTTTTGTTTAATCTTCTTTTTATGAGACGGGACAGGCTGAAATCTGAGATGAAAATTTTTGTCTGTATTTTACATTGTTCCTTTCTCATGAACAGCATTTAAATTAAAATTGAAGAAAAATGTCTGTTGACAGAGAGTAAAGATCACCTTTTTATTCAGTTTGGTCATCCTGCCGAGAGCCAGTTGTGCATAATTTTTATAATGCCTCTGGATACCAGACAAGTAATCACATTCTGGTTTCACAGAATATGGCCTTATCTAAATAGTTTTCTCTTTCCC